>NC_053024.1:478862424-479162424 GCF_003073215.2 Triticum urartu
GAACCATCGCCTAGGGAGGCAGACTGGGCAGGCCAAAATAATAGTCACAATGCTACAAAACGATAAGATAGTCCTTTGCTTTTTGAAAATAAAAAAAGACCGCTCCTTCCAACGGTGTCGCTTAATCTTCGAGATTCTTGTGTGTGGTTTCTATTGAGAGATAGCGTGGTCTAAGTAGTGGTGGGAGCGTTAGCGATCGTGGTGCTGGGCAGATTACGGTTATGTGTCAACCAGGTAGTGTGTGCGCATGCACTGGCGGAGCTTCAACAAGGCTGAGTGGCCGTGGGTCACCCTGCCAATGAAATTTTATATAGTATACATCTACTCCCGGGTCTTAAAACAACAACCCTTAATCTATTTTCTTCCTGTTGGGCCGCCCACCTTTGGGCTGCAAGCTCCGTCACTGGTGCCATGCTTATTTGTATGATCGGCTCCGTTAGGTTAACAACTAGGTAACACACGGGGTTCTATTGATCACTCTTCTCGCCAATTGAGCGTAGGATTCGGGTCCTAACCTTGTTAATTCTAGCTAGGTAAATTGCTATTGTTCTTGAATGTGAGATCAAGAGGAAAACTCATATGCATATGTGAGAACATAAACACAAAGTAGGTTCCTAGTCTTACCTCTAAGACTAGCTCATGTATTGCATGATGATCCTTTTTTCATGATCATATGACATTATTAGATAATAAGGATGGCGACAACAATGAGAGCACATTGTTAGCAGAATAATGATGTTGAACATACCCAACCAAATGATATACTACGAGAACACATTGCCACAATGTTATAAGTATAATCATAATAGTGTTAACGTATACTTCACTTCTTATACCATGAGAGTATTGAGTACCTTCATGTCAGATGGTATACTTTGGGGTTTGTCAAACGTTTCCCGTAATAGCGTGATCATAACGGTAGCTTTCGGGTACAACAGAAGAGTATGCCTAGGGACTTGACAGCTCAGTATTGAGATTTCCTCCTCGGACAATGCAGATATATTCTTCAGGCCCTTTCGGTATTGCGGTATCCATTATCTTCTGGCCAGACATCGCGTGATATGATCAAGGGATATCACAATATGGAAACGAGAAAGTGAACAAAATCGGCAACGAGGATAACTTGGTGTTATGATCAAGTTATTGCTTCACAAGGATACCTATAAAAGTCTTGCCTCGGGTTTTGTTAAGTATCGCGAAACCAAGAGAATTGTTTACACAAACAAAAGGTTAGCTCAATATACTCGTGTATGTGTAGGAATCAGTATGGATGCCAAGAACCCGCTATTGGTTATTGACCGAAAGGTTTTCTGGGTCATGTCTACATATTACCAAACCTATGGGGTCACACGCTTAAGGACCATCAGTTTGTAGGGTACTAGATGTTGGGAAACATTGCATGGAAAACAAAAAAAATTCTACGCACACGCAAAATCTATCCATGGAGATGCATAGCAACGAGAGGAAGAGTGTGTCTACGTACCCTCGTAGACCGTAAGCGGAAGCGTTTCACAACGCGGTTGATGTAGTCGAACTTTCTTCGCGCTCCATCGATCGAGTACCAAACGTACGGCACCTCCGAGTTCTGCACACGTTCAACTCGGTGACGTCCCTCACCTTCTTGATCCAGCAAGACGTCCAGGTAGTAGATGAGTTTCGTCAGCACGACGGCATGGTGACGATGATGGTGAAGTGACCCACGTAGGGCATCGCCTAAGCACCATGAAAATATGACCAGGGGTGTAAACTGTGAAGGGGGGCGCCGCACACGACTAGACAATTGTCTGGTCTGTGCTAGGTGCCCCCCTCCTCATATATATAGGTGGGAGGGAGGGAGGAGCAGCCATATGAGGTGCCCAAGTAGGAGGAATCCTACTTGGAGTTCCTCCCAAGCCATGCGCGCCCCCTGCCATATATAACCGAGGGGGAAGGAAAGAGGGAGGGGGATAGGGAAGGAGTAGGAATCCTAATCCACACTTTCCTTGCCCTCCCCTCTTTCCTTCTCCTCCTCATAGGTCTAGCCTCTGTAGGGGCTCACCAGGGCTGGTGTGTTCCCTCACTTGGCCCATAAGGCACTTATCTTTGCCAGGGGTGCCCGAAACTCCTTTCCAGTGACCCGATAAGTACCCGGTACCCTCCGGAACACTTCCGGTGTCCGAATACCATCATCCTATATATCAATCTTTACCTCTCGACCATTTCGAGACTCCTCGTCATGTCCTTGATCTCATCTGGGACTCTAAACAATATTCGGTCATCAAATCACATAACTCATATAATACAATATCATCAACGAACGTTAAGCGTGCGAACTCTACGAGTTCGAGAACTATGTAGACATGACCGAGACACCTCTCCGGTCAATAACCAATAGTGGAACCTGGATGCTCATATTGGCTCCTACATATCCTACGAAGATCTTTATCGATCGAACCGTTATGACAACATACGTAATTCCCTTTGTCCATCGGTATGTTACTTGTCCGAGATTCGATCGTCGGTATCTTCATACCTAGTTCAATCTCGTTACCGCCAAGTCTCTTTACTCGTTCTGTAATCGTCACCTCGTGACTAACTCTTAGTCGTTTGCTTGCAAGCTTATGACGTGTATTATCGAGAGGGCCCAGAGATACCTCTCCGATACTCGGAGTGACAAATCCTAATCTCGATCTATGCCAACTCAACAAACACCTTCGGAGATACCTGTAGAGCATCTTTATGATCAACCAGTTATGTTGTGGCATTTGATAGCACACAAGGCATTCCTTCGGTATCTGGGAGTTGCATAATCTCATAGTCGAAGGAATATGTATTTGACATGAAGAAAGCAATAGCAATAAAACTGAATGATTAATATGCTAAGCTAATGGATGGGTCTTGTCCATCACATCATTCTCCTAATGATGTGATCCCGTTATCAAATGACAACTCATGTCCATGGTTAGGAAACCTTAACCATCTTTGATCAATGAGCTAGTCTAGTAGAGGCTCATTAGGGACACATTGTTTGTTTATGTATTCACACATGTATTTAGGTTTCCGATCAATACAATTCTAGCATGAATAATAAAACTTTATCACGAATAAGGAAATATAAAATAACAACTTTATTATTGCCTCTAGGGCATATTTCCTTCAGTCTCCCACTTGCACTAGAGTCAATAATCTAGTTCACATTGCCATGTGATTAACACCAATAGTTTACATCACCATGTGACAAACACCCAAAGGGTTCACTAGAGTCAATAATCTAATTCACACCGCCATGTGATTAACATCCAAAGAGTACTAAGGTGTGATCATGCGTTTGCTTGTGAGAGAGTTTTAGTCAATGGGTTTGCCACATTCAGTGTCGTATGTATTTTGCAAATTTCTATGGCTTACAATGCTCTGCATGGAGCTACTCTAGCTAATTGCTCCCACTTTCAACACGTATCCAGATTGAGACTAAGAGTCATCTGAATCGGTGTTAATGCTTGCATCGACGTAACCCTTTACGACGAACTCTTTATCACCTCCATAACCGAGAAACATTTCCTTAGCCTTCTAAGGATAATTTTGACCGTTGTACGGTGATCCACTCATGGATCACTATTGTACCCCCTCGCCAAACTCATGGCAATGTACACAATAGGTCTGGTACACAGCATGACATACTTTATAGAATCTATGGTGAGGCATAGGGAATGACTTTCATTCTCTCTCTATCTTCTGCCATGGTCGGGTTTTGAGTCTTACTCAACTTCACACCTTGCAACACTCACAATAATCCTTTCTTTGACTTATCTATTTTGAACTTCTTCAAAATTTTGCCAAGGTATATACTTTGTGAAAGTCCTATTAAGTGTTTATATCTATCCCTATAGATCTTGATGGCTAATATGTAAGTAGCTTCACTGAGGTCTTTCATTGAAAAATTCTTATTCATGTATCCTTTTGTGCTATCCAGAAATTCTATATCATTTCCAATCAACAATAAGTCATCTACATATAATATTAGAAATGCTACAGAGCTCCCACTCACTTTCTTGTAAATACAGGCTTCACCGAAAGTCTGTATAAAACCATATGCTTTGATCATCTCGTCAAAGCGTATATTCCAACTCTGGGATGCTTGCACCAGTCCATAGATGGATCGCTGGAGCTTGCACACTTTGTTAGCACTTTTAGGATTGACAAAACCTTCTGGTTGCATCATATACAACTCTTCTTTAAGAAATCCATTAAGGAATGTAGTTTTGACGTCCATTTGCTAGATTTCATAATCATAAAATGCGGCAATTGCTAAAATGAATCGGACAGACTTAAGCATCGCTACGAGTGAGAAAGTCTCATCATAGTCAACTCCTTGAGCTTGTCAAAAACCTTTTGCGACAAGGCGGGCTTTGTAGACAGTAACATTACCATCAGCGTCAATCTTCTTCTTGAAGATCCATTTATTTTCTATGGCTTACCGATCGTCGGGCAAGTCCACCAAAGTCCACACTTTGCTCTCATACATGGATCCTATCTCAGATTTCATGGCCTCAAGCCATCTGTCGGAATCTGGACTCATCATAGCTTCTTCATAGTTTGTAGGTTCGCCATGGTCTAGTAACATGACTTCCAGGATAGGATTACTGCACCACTCTGGTGCGGAACGTGCTCTGTTCGACCTACGAGGTCTAGTAGTAACTTGATCTGAAGTTTCATGATCATCATCATTAGCTTCCTCTCTAGTTGGTGTAGGCATCACGGGAACGGATTTCTCTGATGTGCTACTTTCCAATTCGAGAGAAGGTATAATTACCTCATCAAGTTCTACTTTCCTCCCACTCACTTCTTTCGAGAGAAACTCCTTCTCTAGAAAGGTTCCATTCTTGGCAACAAAGATCTTGCCTTCGGATCTATGGTAGAAGGTGTACCCAATTGTTTCCTTAGGGTATCCTATGAAGACGCACTTCTCCGATTTGGGTTCGAGCTTATTAGGCTGAAGCCTTTTGACATAAGTGTCGCAACTCCAAACTTTAAGAAACGACAACTTAGGTTTCTTGCCAAACAACAGTTCATACGGTGTCGTCTCAACAGATTTAGACGGTGCCCTATTTAATGTGAATGGAGCTATCTCTAGTGCATAACCCCAAAATGATAGTGGTAAATCGGTAAGAGACATCATAGAACGCACCATATCTAATAAAGTACGGTTACGATGTTCGGACACACCATTATGTTGTGGTGTTCCAGATGGCGTGAGTTGTGAAACTATTCGACATTGTTTCAAATGAAGGCCAGACTCGTGACTCAAATATTCACCTCTGCGATCAGATCGCAGAAACTTTATTTTCTTGTTACGATGATTCTCCACTTCACTCTGAAATTCTTTGAACTTTTCAAATATTTCAGACTTGTGTTTTATTAAGTAGATATACCCATATCTTCTCAAATCATCTGTGAAGGTGAGAAAATAACGATACATGCCGCGTGCTTCAATACTTATCGGATCGCATACATCGGTATGCATTATTTCCGGTAAGTCATTAGCTCGTTCCATTGTTTCGGAGAACGGAGTTTTAGTCATCTTGCCCATGACGCATGGTTCACAAGCATCAAATGATTCATAATCAAGTGATTCCAAAAGCCCATCAGGAGTTTCTTCATGCGCTTTACACCAATATGACCTAAACGGCAATGCCACAAGTATGTGGCACTATCCTTATCAACTTTGCATATTTTGGCATTAATATTATGAATATGTGTATCACTACGATCGAGGTTCAATAAACCATTTAGATTGGGTGTATGACCATAGAAGGTTTTATTCATGTAAACAGAACAACAATTATTTTCTGACTTAAATGAATAACCGTATCGCAATAAACACGATCTAATCTTGTTCATGCTCAACGCAAACACCAAATACCATTTATTTAGGTCCAACACGAATCCCAAAGGTAGAGGGAGTGTGCGATGGTGATCTTATCAACCTTGGAATCACTTCCAACACACATCATCACCTCGTCCTTAACTAGTTTCTGTTCATTTTGCAACTCCTGTTTCAAGTTACTAATCTTAGCAACTGAATCGGTATCAAATACCGAGGGGCTACTATTAACACTAGTAAAGTATACATCAATAACATGTATATCAAATATACCTTTTTTCACTTTGCCATCCGTCTTATCCACCAAGTATTTGGGGCAGTTCCACTTTCAGTGACCAGTCACTTTGAAGTAGAAGCACTTAGTTTCAGGCTTTGGTCCAGCTTTGGGCTTCTTCCCGGGAGTGACAACTTGCTTGCCATTCTCCTTGAAGTTCCCTTTCTTTCCTTACCCTTTTTCTTGAAACTAGTGGTCTTGTTAACCATCAACACTTGATGCTCTTTCTTGATTTCTACCTTCGCCAATTTCAACACCGCGAAGAGCTCGGGAATCATTTTCGTCATCCCTTGCATATTATAGTTCATCATGAAGTTCTAGTAGCTTGGTGATAGTGACTAGAGAACTCTGTCAGTCACTATCTTATCTGGAAGATTACCTCCCACTTGATTCAAGCAATTGTAGTACCCAGACATTCTGAGTACATGCTCACTAGCTGAGCTATTCTCCTCCATCTTGTAGGCAAAGTAGAGGTCTCACACCCTCGACATGGGCATGAGTCTGAAATATCAATTTCAGCTCTTGGAACATCTCATATGCTCCGTGGCATTCAAAAAGTTTTTGAAGTCCCGGTTCTAAGCCGTAAAGCATGGTGCACTAAACTATTAAGTAGTCATCATACCGAGCTTGCCAGACATTCATAACATTTGCATATGCTCCTACAATAGGTCCGTCACGTAGCGGTGCATGATGTCTACTACACAACCTTCTTCTTGTAGACGTTGTTGGGCCTCCAAGTGCAGAGGTTTGTAGGACAGTAGCGAATTTCCCTCTAGTGGATGACCTAAGGTTTATCAATCCGTGGGAGGTGTAGGATGAAGATGGTCTCTCTTAAGCAACCCTGCAACCAAATATCAAAGAGTCTCTTGTGTCCCCAACACACCCAATACAATGGTAAATTGTATAGGTGCACTAGTTCGGCGAAGAGATGGTGATACAAGTGCAATATGTGAAGGAAATATGCCCTAGAGGAAATAATAAAGTTATTATTTATTTCCTTACTTCATGATAAATGTTTATTATTCATGGTAGAATTGTATTAACCGGGAACATAATACATGTGTGAATACATAGACAAACATAGTGTCACTAGTATGCCTCTACTTGACTAGCTCATTGATCAATGATGGTTAAGTTTCCAAACCATATACATGAGTTGTTATTTGATCAATGGGATCACATAATTAGGAGAATTATGTGATTGACTTGACCCATTCCGTTAGCTTAGCACTTGATCGTTTATGTTTACTGCTATTGCTTTCTTCATGACTTATACATGTTCTTATGACTATGAGATTATGCAACTCCCGAATACGGAGGAACACTTTGTGTGCTACCAAATGTCACAACGTAACTGGGTGATTATAAAGGTGCTCTACAGGTGTCTCCGATGGTACTTGTTGAGTTGGCATAGATCAAGATTAGGATTTGTCACTCCGATTGTCGGAGAGGTATCTCCGGCCCCTCTCAGTAATACACATCACTATAAGCCTTGCAAGCATGATAACTAATGAGTTAGTTACGGGATGATGTATTTTGGAACGAGTAAAGAGACTTGCCGGTAACGAGATTGAGCTAGGTATTGGGATATCGACGATCAAATCTCGGGCAAGTAACATACCAATGACAAAGAGAACAACGTATAGTGTTGTGCGGTTTGACCGATAATGATCTTCGTAGAATATGTAGAAACCAATATGAGCATCCAGGTTCCGCTATTGGTTATTGACCGGAGACGTGTCTCGGTCATGTCTACATAGTTCTCGAACCCGTAGGGTCCGCACGCTTAAAGTTCTGTGACGATCGGTTTTATGCGTTTATATGTTTTGATGTACTGAAGGTAGTTCGGAGTCCCGGATTTGATCACGGACATGACAAGGAGTCTCGAAATGGTCGAGACATAAAGATTGATATATTGTAAGCCTACATTTGGACATCGGAATAGTTCCGGGTAAAATCGGGATTTTACCGGAGTACCGGAGGGGTTACCGGAACCCCCCGGGGGCTAATGGGCCTTGTTGGGCCATAAGGGAAAGAGAGAGGGGACGGCCTAGGGCAGGTAGCGCGCCTCCTCCCCTCTGTCCGAATTAGACTAGGAGAGGGGGGGGGGCGCCCCCTTTCCTTCTCTTTCTCTCCCTTCCTTTCCCCCTCCTAGTAGGAGTAGGAAAGGGAGGAATCCTACTCCTACTAGGAGGAGGATTCCTCCTCCTCGCGCGCCAACAAGGGCCGGCCAGCCTCCCCCTTGCTCCTTTATATACAGGGGCAGGGGGCACCTCTAGACACACAAGTTGATCACAAAGATCTCTCCCAGCCGTGTGCGGTGCCCCCTCCACCATAATCCACCTGGATCATACTATAGCGATGTTTAGGTGTAGCCCTGCTGCGGTAGCTTCATCAACATCGTCACCACGCCGTCGTGTTGATGAAACTCTTCCCCGAGCTCTACTAGGTCTTGAGTTCGCGGGACGTCACCGAGCTGAACGTGTGCTGAACGCAGAGGTGCCGTACATTAGGTACTGAGGATCGGTCGATCGTGAATACGTACGACTACATCAACCGCGTTGTCATAACGCTTCCGCTTAACAGTCTACGAGGGTACGTGGACGACACTCTCCCCTCTTGTTGCTATGCATCACCATGATCCTGCGTGTGCGTAGGAATTTTTTTGAAATTACTACATTTCCCAACAGTGGTATCAGAGCCTGGTTTTATGCGTAGATGTTATATGCACGAGTAGAACACAAGTGAGTTGTGGGCGATACAAGTCATACTGCTTACCAGCATGTCATACTTTGGTTCGGCGGTATTGTTGGATGAAGCGGCCCGGACCGACATTACGCGTACGCTTACGCGAGACTGGTTCTACCGACGTGTTTTGCACATAGGTGGCTGGCGGGTGTCAGTTTCTCCAACTTTAGTTGAACCGAGTGTGGCTACGCCCGGTCCTTGAGAAGGTTAAAACAACACTAACTTGACGAACTATCGTTGTGGTTTTGATGCATAGGTAAGAACGGTTCTTACTCAGCCCGTAGCAGGCACGTAAAACTTGCAACAACAAAGTAGAGGACGTCTAACTTGTTCTTGCAGGGCATGTTGTGATGTGATCTGGTCAAGACATGATGCTATATTTATTGTATGAGATGATCATGTTTTTTAACGGAGTTATCGACAACTGGCAGGAGCCATATGGTTGTTGCTTTATTGTATGCAATGCAATCGCCCTGTGATTACTTCACTTTGTCACTAAGCGATAGCGATAGTCGTAGAAGCAATAGTTGGCGAGACGACAACGATGCTACGATGGAGATCAAGGTGTCGCGCCGGTGACGATGGTGATCATGACGGTGCTTCGGAGATGGAGATCACAAGCACAAGATGATGATGGACATATCATATCACTTATATTGATTGCATGTGATGTTTATCCTTTATGCATCTTATTTTGCTTTGTTTGACGGTAGCATTATAAGATGATCTCTCACTAAATTTCAAGATAAAAGTGTTCTCCCTGAGTATGCACCGTTGCCAAAGTTCGTCGTGCCGAGACACCACGTGATGATCGGGTGTGATAAGCTCTACGTCCATCTACAACGGGTGCAAGCCAGTTTTGCACACGCAGAATACTCGGG
The DNA here is from genome assembly GCF_003073215.2 of Triticum urartu. Classification (NCBI taxonomy): domain Eukaryota; kingdom Viridiplantae; phylum Streptophyta; class Magnoliopsida; order Poales; family Poaceae; genus Triticum; species Triticum urartu. Next base: position 478,872,188 of record NC_053024.1, read on the forward strand.
TTAAACTTGACGAGCCTAGCATATGAAGATATGGCCTCGGAACACTCAGAACGAAAGGTCGAGCGTGAATCATATAGTAGATACGATCAACATAGTGATGTTCACCATTGAAAACTACTCCATTTCACGTGACAATCGGTTATGGTTTAGTTGATATGGATCACGTGATCAATTAGATGATTAGAGGGATGTCTATCTAAGTGGGAGTTCTTAAGTAATATGATTAATTGAACTTAAATTTATCATGAACTTAGTAGCTGATAGTATTTTGCTTATCTATGTTGTTGTAGATAGATGGCCCGTGCTGTTGTTCCGTTGAATTTTAATGCGTTCCTTGAGAAAGCAAAGTTGAAAGATGATGGTAGCAATTACACGGACTAGGTCCGTAACTTGAGGATTATCCTCATTGCTGCACAGAAGAATTACGTTCTGGAAGCACCGCTAAGTGCCAAACCTACTGCAGGAGCAACACCAGATGTTATGAATGTCTGGCAGAGCAAAGATGATGACTACTCGATAGTTCAGTGTGCCATTCTTTACGGCTTAGAACCGGGACTTCAACGACGTTTTGAACGTCATGGAGCATATGAGATGTTCCAGGAGTTGAAGTTAATATTTCAAGCAAATGCCAGGATTGAGAGATACGAAGTCCCCAATAAGTTCTATAGCTACAAGATGGAGGAGAATAGTTCTCTCAGTGAGCATATACTCAAAATGTCTGGGTATCATAATCACTTAACTCAACTAGGAGTTAATCTTCCTGTTGATAGTATCATTGACAGAGTTCTTCAATCACTGCCACCAAGCTACAAAAGCTTCGTGATGAACTATAATATGCAAGGGATAAATAAGACAATTCCCGAGCTCTTCGCGATGCTAAAAGCTGCAGAGGTAGAAATCAAGAAGGAGCATCAAGTGTTGATGGTCAACAAGACCACCAGTTTCAAGAAAAAGGGCAAAGGGAAGAAGAAGGGGAACATCAAGAAGAACATCAAAAAGTTGCTGCTCAGGAGAAGAAACCCAATTCTGGACCTAAGCCTGAGATCGAGTGCTTCTACTGCAAACAGACTGGTCACTGGAAGCGGAACTGCCCCAAGTATTTGGCGGATAAGAAGGATGGCAAGGTGAACAAAGGTATATGTGATATACATGTTATTGATGTGTACCTTACCAGAGCTCGCAGTAGCACTTGGGTATTTGATACTGGTTCTGTTGGTAATATTTGCAACTCGAAACAGGGACTGCGGATTAATCGAAGACGGGCTAAGGACGAGGTGACGATGCGTGTGGGAAATGGTTCCAAAGTCGATGTGAACGCCGTCGGCACGCTACCTCTACATCTAACTCTGGGATTAGTTTTTGACCTAAATAATTGTTATTTGGTGCCAGTGTTAAGCATGAACATTATATCTGGATCTTGTTTAATGAGAGACGGTTATTCAATTAAATCTGAGAATAATGGTAGTTCTATTTATATGTGTAATATCTTTTATGGTCATTCACCTTAAAGAGTGGTCTATTTTTGTTGAATCTCGCTAGTAGTGATACACATATTCATAATGTTAAAGCCAAAAGATGCAGAGTTGATAATGATAGTGCAACTTATTTGTAGCACTGCCGTTTAGGTCATATTGGTGTAAAGCGCATGAAGAAACTCCATGCTGATGGGCTTTTAGAATCACTTGATTATGAATCAGTTGATGCTTGCGAACCATGCCTCATGGGCAAGATGACTAAGACTCTGTTCTTCGGAACAATGAAGTGAGCAACAGATTTGTTGGAAATCATACATACTGATGTATGTGGTCCGATGAATATTGAGACTCGCGACAGGTATAATTATTTTCTGAACTTCACAGATGATTTGAGCAGATATGGGTATATCTACTTAATGAAACATAAGTCTGAAACATTTGAAAAGTTCAAAGAATTTCAGAGTGAAGTGGAAAATCATCGTAACAAGAAAATAAAGTTTCTATGATCTAATCATGGAGGAGAATATTTGAGTTATGAGTTTGGTCTACATTTGAAACAATGCGGAATAGTTTCGCAACTCACGCCACCCGAAACACCACAACGTAATGGTGTGTTCGAACGCCGTAATCGTACTTTACTAGATATGGTGCGATCTATGATGTCTCTTACTGATTTACCGCTATCATTTTGGGGTTATGCTTTAGAGACGGCTGCATTCACATTAAATAGGGCACCATCAAAATCCGTTGAGATGACGCCTTATGAACTATGGTTTGGCAAGAAACCAAAGTTGTCGTTTCTTAAAGTTTGGTTCTGCTTCAACCTAATAAGCTCGAACCCAAATTGGAGAAATGTGTCTTCATAGGATACCCAAAGGAAACTATTGGGTACACCTTCTATCACAGATCCAAAGACAAGATATTCGTTGCTAAGAATGGATCCTTTCTAGAGAAGGAGTTTCTCTCGCAAGAAGTGAGTGGGAGGAAAGTAGAACTTGATGAGGTAACTGTACCCACTCCCTTATTGGAAAGTAGTTCATCACAGAAACCAGTTCCTGTGACACCTACACCAATTAGTGATGAAGCTAATGATGATGATCATGAAACTTCATATCAAGTTACTACTGAACATCGTAGGTTAACCAGAGCAAGATCCGCACCAGAGTGGTACGGTAATCCTGTTCTGGAAGTCATGTTACTTGACCATGACGAACCTACGAACTATGAGGAAGCGATGATGAGCTTAGAATCCGAAAAATGGCTTGAGGTCATGAAATCTGAGATGGGTTCCATGTATGAGAACAAAGTGTGGACTTTGGTTGACTTGCCCGATGATCGACAAGCCATCGAGAATAAATGGATCTTCAAGAAGAAGACAGACGCTGACGGTAATGTTACTGTCTACAAAGCTCGACTTGTTGCGAAAGGTTTTCGATAAGTTCAAGGAGTTGACTACGATGAGACCTTCTCACCCGTAGCGATGCTTAAGTCCATCCGAATCATGTTAGCAATTGCTGCGTTTTGCGATTATGAAATTTGGCAAATGGATGCAAAGACTGCATTCCTAAATGGATTTCTGGAAGAAGAGTTGTATATGATGCAACCTGAAGGTTTTATCGATCCAAAGGGAGCTAACAAAGTGTGCAAGCTCCAGCTATCCATTTATGGACTGGTGCAAGCCTCTCAGAGTTCGAATAAACGTTTTGATAGTGTGATCAAAGCATATGGTTTTATACAGACTTTTGGAGAAGCCTGTATTTACAAGTAAGTGAGTGGGAGCTCTGTAGCATTTCTAATATTATATGTGGATGACATATTGTTGATTGGAAATTATAGAGAATTTCTGGATAGCATAAAAGGATACTTGAATAAGAGTTTTTCAATGAAAGTCCTCGGTGAAGCTGCTTATATATTGGGCATCAAGATCTATAGAGATAGATCAAGACGCTTAATTGGACTTTCACAAAGCACATACCTTGATAAAGTTTTGAAGAAATTCAAAATGGATCAAGCTAAGAAAGGGTTCTTGCCTTGTGTTACAAGGTGTGAAGTTGAGTAAGACTCAATGCCCGACCACTGTAGAAGATAGAGAGAAAATGAAAAGTGTTCCCTATGCTTCAGCCATAGGCTCTATCATGTATGCAATGCTGTGTACCAGACCTGATGTGTGCCTTGATATTAGCCTAGCAGGGAGGTACCAAAGTAGTCCAGGAGTGGATCACTGGACAGCGGTCAAGAACATCCTGAAGTACCTGAAAAGGACCAAGGATACGTTTCTCATTTATGGAGGTGACAAAGAGCTCATCGTAAATGGTTACGTTGATGCAAGCTTTGGCACTGATCCGAACGATTCTAAATCGCAAACCGGATACGTGTTTATATTAAACGGTGGAGCTGTCAGTTGGAGCAGTTCTAAACAAAGCGTCGTGGCGGGATCTACATGTGAAGCGGAGTACATTGCTGCTTCAGAAGCAGCGAATGAAGGAGTCTGGATGAAGGAGTTCATATCCGATCTAGGTGTCATACCTAGTGCATCGGGTCCAATGAAAATCTTTTGTGACAATACTGGTGCAATTGCCTTGGCAAAGGAATCCAGATTTCACAAGAGAACGAAGCACATCAAGAGACGCTTCAACTCCATCTGGGATCAAGTCCAGGTGGGAGACATAGATATTTGCAAGATACATACGGATCTGAATGTTGCAGACCCGTTGACTAAGCCTCTTCCACGAGCAAAACATGATCAGCACCAAGGCTCCATGGGTGTTAAAATCATTACTGTGTAATCTAGATTATTGACTCTAGTGCAATTGGGAGACTGAAGGAAATATGCCCTAGAGGCAATAATAAAGTTATTATTTATTTCCTTATTTCATGATAAATGTTTATTATTCATGCTAGAATTGTATTAACCAGAAACGTAATACATGTGTGAATACATAGACAAACATAGTGTCACTAGTATGCCTCTACTTGACTAGCTCATTGATCAAAGATGGTTAAGTTTCCAAACCATAGACATGAGTTGTTATTTGATCAATGGGATCACATCATTAGGATAATGATGTGATTGACTTGACCCATTCCATTAGCTTAGCACTTGATCGTTTCTATTTACTGCTATTGCTTTCTTCATGACTTATACATGTTCTTATGACTATGAGATTATGCAACTCCCGAATACCGGAGGAACACTTTGTGTGCTACCAAACGTCACAACGTAACTGGGTGATTATAAAGGTGCTCTACAGGTGTCTCCGATGGTACTTGTTGAGTTGGCATAGATCAAGATTAGGATTTGTCACTCCGATTGTCGGAGAGGTATCTCTGGGCCCTCTCAGTAATACACATCACTATAAGCCTTGCAAGCATGATAACTAATGAGTTAGTTACGGGATGATGTATTACGGAACGAGTAAAGAGACTTGCCGGTAACGAGATTGAGCTAGGTATTGGGATATCGACGATCAAATCTCGGGCAAGTAACATACCGATGACAAAGAGAACAACGTATAGTGTTGTGCGGTTTGACCGATAAAGATCTTGTAGAATATTTAGAAACCAATATGAGCATCCAGGTTCCGCTATTGGTTATTGACCGGAGACGTGTCTCAGTCATGTCTACATAGTTCTCGAACCCGTAGGGTCCGCACGCTTAAAGTTCTGTGACGATCGGTTTTATGCGTTTATATGTTTTGATGTACTGAAGGTAGTTCGGAGTCCCGGATTTGATCACGGACATGACTAGGAGTTTCGAAATGGTCGAGACATAAAGATTGATATATTGGAAGCCTACATTTGGACATCGGAATAGTTTCGGGTAAAATCGGGATTTTACCGGAGTACCGGAGGGGTTACAGGAACCCCCCGGGGGCTAATGGGCCTTGTTGGGCCATAAGGGAAAGAGAGAGGGGCCGGCCTAGGGCAGGTAGAGCGCCTCCTCCCCTCTGTCCGAATTAGACAAGGAGAGGGGGGGGGGCTTTCCTTCTCTTTCTCTCCCTTCCTTTCCCCCTCCTAGTAGGAGTAGGAAAGGGAGGAATCCTACTCCTACTAGGAGGAGGATTCCTCCTCCTGGCGCGCCAACAAGGGCCGGCCGGCCTCCCCCTTGCTCCTTTATATACAGGGGCAGGGGGCACCTCTAGACACACAAGTTGATCACAAAGATCTCTCCCAGCCGTGTGCGGTGCCCCCTCCACCATAATCCACCTGGATCATACTATAGCGATGTTTAGGTGTAGCCCTGCTGCGGTAGCTTCATCAACATCATCACCACGCTGTCGTGCTGACGAAACTCTTCCCCGAGCTCTACTAGGTCTTGAGTTCGCGGGACGTCACCGAGCTGAACGTGTGCTGAACGCGGAGGTGCCGTACGTTCGGTACTGAGGATCGGTCGGTCGTGAAGACGTACGACTACATCAACCGCGTTGTCATAACGCTTCCGCTTAACGGTCTACGAGGGTACGTGGACGACACTCTCTCCTCTCGTTGCTATGCATCACCATGATCCTGCGTCTGCATAGGAATTTTTTTTGAAATTACTATCGTTCCCCAACACTTATGACGATAATTGTGACAAAACCCATCATCATAGATGTGGTGGGCTCCTACTTCTATGACAAAAAATCATGACAGAAAATGGGCTTCCTGGCAGACGCAGCTGCATGACATTCTTTGGGCCGTCCATGATGGAAAAAACCATGGTAGAAGCGAGGGGGAAAATTTCGGGAGTTCCCAGTTACGGTGGGACGGGGGCCGAGCGATGCGCGTTTCTCTCGTACATGTACGCGTCGTGTGCGAGGCGTTGGCTCTAACTGAACCCGAGCAATTGCGATCTTGGGCTCTAAACTTATACTCATATCTTATCCTATAGGCTACGCGTTACTGAAAAATCTCTTGCGATTCGATCGATGGTTGTTAACTATATGATCGAGTATTCCTTTGAAGCCTACTGCTTACGTTGTTGGGCCTCCATGCAGAGGTTTGTGTGTAACACCCTCGATGCGACTATATCTCCCACGTGTCGAGGCATGACTTAGAGGCATAATCGCATTGAAGGCATATGTCGCAAGTAGGCAATCTTCACAACATCCCATGTAATATAGATAATAAAAGGGGAGATAACATAGTTGGCTTACACTCGCCACGTCAATCAAGTACATAAATAACATTACATCATTCAAACACTCATGGCCCGACTACGGCGCCAAAATAAAAGATAACCCAACATGCGACACGGTCCCGATCACCCCCAACTGGGCACCACTACTGATCATCAGGAAAGGAAACATAGTATCGTTGAGAGTCCTCGTCGAACTCCCACTTGAGCTCGAGCGCGTCACCTGGAGCGGAATCATCAGGCCCTGCATCTGGTGTAATAGTAATCTGTGAGCCACAGGGACTCAGCAATCTCGCACCCTCGCGATCAAGACTATTTAAGCTTATAGGTAAGGCAAGGTAAATATATGTGGAGCTGCAGCAAGCGACTAGCATATATGGTGGCTATCCTGTTCGCAAAAGAGAGCGAGAAGAGAAGGCAAAGCACGAACGAGCGAGAAAACTAGAGAAAACCTGCGCAAGCATTACTCCAACACCGTGTTCACTTCCCGGACTCCGCCGAGAAGAGACCATCACGGTAACTCACACTGTTGATTCATTTTAATTAAGTTAAGGTTCAAGTTATCTACAACCGGACATTAACAAATTCCCATCTGCCCATAACCACGGGCACGGCTTTCGAAAGTTCAAATCCCTGCAGGGGAGTCCCAACTTAGCCCATGACAAGCTCTCACGGTCAACGAAGGAATAGACCTCCTCCCGAGACGTTCCGATCAGACTCGGTATCTCGGTTCTTCAAGACACTTCGACAGGTTAAAACAAGACCAGCAACACGCCCGAATGTGCCGACAAATCCCGATAGGAGCTGCACATATCTCGTTCTCAGGGCACACTCAGATAGGTCAAGCTACGAGTAAAACCAACCCTCGAGTTTCCCCGAGGTGGCCCCGCAGGCTGCCTGGTTCGGACCAACACTCAGAGGAGCACTGGCCCGGGGGGGTTAAATAAGATGACCCTCGGGCTCCGGAAACCCAAGGGAAAAAGGCTAGGTGGCAAATGGTAAAACCAAGGTTGGGCATTGCTGGAAAAGCTTTAATCAAGGCGAACTATCAAGGGGTTCCCATTATAACCCAACCGCGTAAGGAACGCAAAATCCGGGAACATAACACCGATATGACGGAAACTAGGGCGGCAAGAGTGGAACAAAACACTAGGCGAGAGGCCGAGCCTTCCACCCTTTACCAAGTATATAGATGCATTAAGATAACATGGCAATATAATGATATCCCAACAAGTAAATAATGTTCCAACAAGGAACGGCCTCCAATCTTCACCTGCAACTAGCAACGCTATAAGAGGGGCTGAGCAAAGCGGTAACATAGCCAATCAACGGTTTGCTAGGACATGGTGGGTTAGAGGTTTGACATGGCAATTTAGGAGGCTTGAAAGCAAATGGTAGGCATCGTAGCATTGGCATAGCAAAAGAGCGAGCATCTAGCATAGCAAAGATAGTAGTGATTTCGAGGGTATGATCATCTTGCCTGCAAAGTTGTCAGAGTTGACTGGATCCTCGAAAGCAAACTCAACGGGCTCCTCGTTAGCGAACTCGTCTCCCGGCTCTACCCAAACAAGACAAACAAGCAAAGGAACACAATCAACCACGTGCAAAGCTCAAACAATATGATGCAAAGATGGTATGCTATGCGGGATGCGATGCGGGATGCATATGCAAGATTTGACAAGGGATGCATGAACCTGGCCTCAACTTGGAAATCCAAGTGTGCCACTGGAAAGATGAGATGAAATCGCTTGAAAACGATATAAAGAACGCCGGAATCGGAGTTACGGTTTGGAAATGGCAAGCAATTCAAATATGACACCGGTTTGCGATTTACAGCAAGTAGCCATCTAAATGCAACGAGATGAACATGCTACAGCACCAAACATGGCATAAAAAATACATGGAAGGGATGCATTCATGATGCTTAACAAAAGTCTAGCACTGAGCTACGGCCAATTCATCCATTAACAGGTTCAAACAAGCATGGCAAAAATGCATATGAAAACAGATCTCAGACTTAGTGAAATTAACACTTGTCTGGAATTTCAGATCAGGTAGCACTCTTCGGAGCATGAAACTATATGCTACAGGACCTGAACATGAAAAGTAAAGCATGGCATGGAGCTACTCAAAGAGCTTAACAAAAGTCCCTTAGTGACCTTGAGCCAAAAGGATCAGAAAATACAATTGCAAGCATGTGAACATGGCAAAAACATAATCAGTTCTCAGACTTAGTGAAAACTGGAGCATGCTGAAACAGATATCAAGTAGGCATGTTTACGAGCTCGATGCACTCACTACAGAGCATGTCATGACAATCTAAGCATACACCCATCAAAGAATACACAAAATACAAGCTAGACATGGCAAGAACAATAACATAGCATGCACGGATCAACTACAACATCATCGGCAAAATCGCTAACAAGTAGACAATCTGCCCAGATTCACGAAATGACAAAAGTAGAGCTCGATTGACTCAAGCTAGGGTGCTCCATAATTGCAAACAAAGACATGGATGGATAGAGCACTACAAGATTAACAAAACACCTTACTGATCATCCTCAAAAGAGGCACGGATCACTAGGAAACAACATGAACATATGGCCATATGAGATAAACAGCTCAAGGACTTAGTGGAAATGCTAAGTCCCTGAAATCAGCATTACCAAGTGCCTCACTTTGCAAGCTTGTGCTAGTCACCACACACATCACAAAAATACATGGGTTGCACCTCTGGAAAGATGGCAAAACCCTTAACAAAACACATGTAGAGCTCATGGGCATATCATGCACACAATAATCATGGCAAAAATGACAAATAGCTAAATGGAGCAGCAGATCTGACAATTATCTCAAGTAGCACTCTTCTAACAGCATTTCGGGCATCAAGATGAACTCAAATGAAAATAATGCAATGGAATGAAATGATGTGCTCTCTGAGACGAACATTTTGATATGCTATATGCAGAAACGGAGCTACGGATGCAAAGTTACGTAGCGATGAACATGGCATATGAACTAGGGTTTCAGGGAAAAAGTCAACCCTCGAGATTTTTGGATCCAGATCTGCACTGTTCACGCGCGGGTTACGAGGTTCGACGGCCGGAGCTCGAGTTCGCCGGGGAAGCAGGGGCGTCGCCGGACTTGCCGATTTCCGGAGCGAGGAGGTGCGGCAAGGAGGCGAGGGGAGCCAGGCGGCGGCGGTCGGGCGCGGCTCGCCCTGGCGGCAGGCTCGAGGCCCACCGGAGTGGTGGCCGCGGCCGGAGGTGGCGTACGGCGTGCGGCGGAGGAACGGCCGGCGAGGCGGTCCGGCGCCGGCGCGGAAGAGGAGAGGCGGCGCGGCGGATGGTGCGGCGGCTCGGGCGCGCGGGCCGGGAGGGCCCCGCCTGGGCCCCGGCGGGCGCGCGCGGCAGGGACGGCGATGTGGGCGCGGCGGCGCGGGCCAATGGTGCGACACGTGGCGGCGGGGTGGAGACGGACACGTCCGTCGGTGGCGAAAAATTGTCCGGCGGCGGCGGACGAAGTGGATCTAGGGTTTTCGGGAGGAAAGGGAAGGAGAAATTTCGGGGGGTTTTTATATAGGCATAGGAGGAGCTAGGAGAGTCCAAATGAGGTGTGGTTTTCGGCCACGCGATCGCGATCGAACGCTCTAGATGATGGAGAGGGTTTTGGTGGGTTTTGGGCCAACTTGGAGGGGTGTTGGGCTGCAACACACACGAGGCCTTTTCGGTCCCTCGGTTAACCGTTGGGAGCATCAAACGAAGTCCAAATGGTACGAAACTTGACAGGCGGTCTACCGGTAGTAAACCAAGGCCGCTTGGCAAGTCTCGGTCCAATCCGGAAATGTTTAATCCCCACACACGAGAAGAAGGTAGAAATGACCACCGGAGGAGAACGAAGCGCCGGAATGCAAAACGGACAACGGGGAAAATGCTCGAATGCCTGAGATGAACACGTATGCAAATGCAATGCACATGATGACATGATATGAGATGCATGACAACGACAACAACACACGGAGACAAAAACCCGAACCCGAGAAAATAAAATAACTTAACGCCGGAAACGACAAGAGTTGGAATACATATTGGGTAATTCACATCCGGGGTGTTACAACACTCCACAACTACGAAAGGATCTCGTCCCGAGATCTAGAACTGAAAGAACGCCGGGTATTCAGAACGGAGGTGATCCTCGCGTTCCCAGGTAGCTTCACGGTCGGAATGGTGTGACCACTTGACTTTGAGGAATTTGATTGACTTGTTGCGAGTCTTGCATTCAGTCTCTTCGAGAATAGCAACGGGGTGTTCACGATAGAAGAGATCTTCTTGGAGCTCAATGTCCTCGAAGTTGACGGTGCGGTCAGGAGTCTTGAAGCACTTTTGGAGCTGAGAGACATGGAACACATCATGAACATTTGCAAAGTTTGAAGGAAGCTCGAGTTGATAGGCGAGATCGCCTCTCTTGCTGACAATCTTGAAAGGTCCCACGTATCTGGGGGCAAGCTTCCCTTTGATACCGAAGAGACGAGTACCTTTCATAGGAGAGACGCGGAGGTAAACATGATCTCCGATCTCGAAAGCCAAATCATGGTGCTTACTATCATAGTAGCTCTTCTGACGGGATTGGGCTGCTTTGACGTTATCTCGAATGACTTTGCACATTTCCTCTGCCTCTGTGATTAAGTCATTTCCCAAAAGCTGACATTCACCGGTTTCAGACCAGTTGAGAGGTGTACGGCACTTCCTGCCATACAGAATTTCAAATGGGGCCTTGCCCGAACTTGCTTGAAAACTGCTGTTGTAGGAGAATTCAGCATAAGGAAGACAATCCTCCCACTTCATGCCGAAGGAGATCACACAAGCCCTGAGCATATCTTCAAGAATCTGATTGACACGCTCGACTTGACCGCTAGTTTGAGGATGGAAAGCTGTGCTGAAGCGGATGTTGGTGCCCATGGCCTTCTGAAAAGAATCCCAAAACTTGGAGGTAAAGATGCTGCCACGGTCTGAAGAGATCACTTGTGGAATACTGTGCAGAGAGACAATTCGAGAGGTATAGAGTTCCGCCAATTGAGCTGCAGTGATTGACTCTTTGATAGGAAGAAAGTGAGCCACTTTGGTGAGTTTGTCGATGACAACGAATATAGCATCATTGCCACGCTTGGACTTTGGAAACCCAGTCATGAAGTCCATCTCAATGTGGTCGAACTTCCATTCTAGAATGGCAAGAGGTTGGAGGAGACCAGCTGGCCTTTGGTGTTCTGCCTTCACTCTTCTGCAGACATCACATTCATTCACGAATTGAGCAATCTCACGCTTCATTCGAGTCCACCAATAAGCCTGCTTGAGGTCCTGATACATCTTCGTACTCCCAGGGTGGATGGAGAGGAGAGAATTGTGAGCCTCGTTCATGATCACTTTACGAAGGTCACCTTTGGGCACAACAATACGATCCACGAAGAAGAGAGTGTCCTTGTCATCAAGGCGGTAGCACTTGTACTTGGGTTGACTCTTGGCAATCCCAATCTTCACCTTTTTCACCATAGCATCAAGAAGTTGGGCTTGGCGAATCTGGTCTTCCAAGGTAGGAGAGACTTGAAGGTTGGCGAGGAAACCTTGAGGAACAACTTGCAGATTAAGTTTGCGGAAAGGTTCACAAAGCTCGGGTTGATAAGGCTTGAGAATCAGACTGTTGCAGTAAGCCTTTCTGCTCAATGCGTCAGCAATCACATTAGCCTTGCCTGGAGTATACTCAATACTCGGACTATACTCTTGAATCATTTCGACCCATCGAGTTTTCCTGAGGTTGAGATTAGGCTGAGTGAAGATGTACTTGAGACTCTTGTGGTCAGTGAAGATGTCCACTTTTCTTCCCAATAAGAGATGTCTCCAAGTCAAAAGAGCATGCACAACTGCCGCCAACTCGAGATCATGAGTGGGGTAGTTCTTCTCATTAGGCTTCAACTAGCGAGAGGTATAAGCAACAACTTTCTTCTCTTGCATCAATACTGCGCCAAGACCTTGGAGAGAGGCATCACAAAAGACCTCGTACGGCTTGGATTCATCAGGCGGAGTCAGAACTGGAGCAGTGATCAATTTCTCTTTCAAAGTGTTGAAAGCAATGTCACACTCCGGAGACCAAACGTACTTGACGTGCTTCTGGAGAAGATTTGAGAGAGGCTTTGCGATCTTAGAAAAGTTTTCAACGAATCTTAGGCAATAGCTTGCGAGGCTGAGGAAGCTACGGAGTTGCTTCATGTTTTGAGGAGGTTCCCAATTCACAATGGTAGACACCTTCTCAGGATTCACCGCAATGCCCTTGGCAGAGATGATATGACCAAGATAAAGAACCTCATCGAGCCAAAATTCGCACTTGGAGAACTTGGCGTAGAACTGGTGTTCCCTCAGCTTATCAAGCACCAAACGCAAGTGCTTGGCATGATCTTCCTTGTTCTTCGAGAAAACCAGAATGTCGTCGAGATAGACCAAAACGAAGTCATTGGTGTAGGCATTGAAGATGAAGTTCATCATGCGAGAGAACGTCAGAGGAGCGTTGACGAGGCCAAAAGACATGACAGTGTATTCATATGAACCATAGCTTGTCCTGAAAGCCTCTTGGGAATATCTTGCTCACGGATACGAATCTGATGATAACCCATACGGAGATCAAGCTTGGAGAATACTTGGGCACCTTTGAGTTGTTCGAACAGCTCGTTGATGTTGGGAAGTGGGTATTTGTTCTTGATAGTCTTCTTGTTCAATGGACGGTAATCAACACAAAGTCGGTCCGTTCCATCCTTCTTCTTCACAAAAAGAACACCACAACCCCACGGAGAAGAACTAGGCCGGATGAGACCCATTCTCTCTTGAATATCGAGTTGCTTCTTCAGCTTCTTCAGCTCCTTCAACTCTTCAGGTCCGAGCTTGTAAGGACGCTTGCACACCGGTTCCGTGCCAGGCTCAAGATCGATGACGAATTCAACTGGCCGGTGCGGAGGCATTCCTGGAAGCTCTTCTGGAAAGACGTCTTGATATTCGCAAACGACTGGAATTTGCGAGATAGCATCCAGTTCACCCTTCTCATTGAGAGAAAATAGACGGATGGTATTATCCCGAGCGGCAAAGACAATTACATCCTTAGACGAATGAGTTAATTGAATCTGCCTGGCTACACAATCAAGATGTGCCTTGTGCTTAGAAAGCCAATCCATCCCGAGAATAAGATCAATATCCGAGTTACCAAGAACCATTGGGGAAGAAAGGAACTTGTAGTCGCCCAACGTGATAGTAACATCTGGCACCTCCAGACTTGCACTCAAACGTTTGCCAGGAGAAACGATATCCATTTTTTTACCCAAATGAGAATAAACGAACTCATGCTTGGTAAAAAAATGGCTTTGACATGAAACAATGTGATGCACTAGTGTCAAAAAGAACTTTTGCAGGAACTTCGTTAACAGGAAGGTTACCCATGATGACATCTGACAAGTCCTTTGCCTGAGCTGCGTTCATCAAGTTGACCTTGGCATGCTTGGGGTTATGCTTGACCACAGCTGTACTTGCCGATCTCACAGGAGGAGGAGGAGGAAGGCGCCTCTGATTGAAGCATTTGTTGGCATAGTGACCCTTCTGTTGGCACTTGTTGCACGTGACCTCTGAAAGCGGACGGTGGTATACGGAGCACTTGATCTTGGAGCTTGAGACGAAGTCTTGTTCTGAAAGCCAGGGTTGGGTGGGTGGGGAAGAACCACTGCCACCTTTGCTCTTCTGCTGATACGGCTGACGGAACGGAGGAGGAGGAAGCCAATACTTCTGCTGCTTGGCCACTTGAGTAGAGGAAGAAGGAGTAGCATCTCTGACTCGCTTCTTGGAAGCATCACACCTCAGTTGAGCGGCCTCTTGCTTCAGTGCCATGTTGTAGAACTCATCGTACCTCAAGGGTTCAAAGAGAACAAGAGCTAGCTGAATTTCTTCTCTGAGACCACCCCTGAACTGGTATATCATGCTCTTCTCATCAGGAACGTCCTGCTTGGCAAAGCGGGCGAGCTTCTGGAACAACTTGTTGTAGTCATAGACAGACAAAGTGCCTTGCTTCAGGTTGCGGAATTCCTCACGCTTGCTTTCAAACACGCTCTGGGGAATATGGTGAGCTCTGAAATCTTGACGGAATTCATCCCAGGTAATCACACGTCCACCTCTGGAGTCCTTGTACTGCTGGAACCATTCTGCAGCTTGATCTTTGAGTTGGAAGGAAGCGAACTTGACGAAGTCCTCAGGCCTGACGTTACTGCACTCGAAATGCTTGCACAGATCCATTAGCCAATCGTCAGCATCGGTTGCCTCAACACAATTGCTGAAAGTCTTTGGCCCGTTAGCAAGGAACTGGTTGAGTGTAGCAAAGTGATTCTGATTGTTGCCTTGGTTCCCTTGGTTGCCTTGATTGTGCTCTTGAAGAATTTGCATGATCAACTGTGTGTTTGCATTGGTTGCGGCCATCACAGCTTGCCATGCCTCCGGAGGAGGTGGAGGTGGTGGCGGATCTTGATTCTGATTCTGATTGGTGCTCTTAGCGGGAGCCATCCTGAAGAGGTTGACCACCGTTAGCACATAGACAGATAAATGAAGCTGAATCCAACGGAATGAAAATTGCAACATAAAGTCTTCACATCCGAACAAAATGAACGAATGCATTCCTATTGAAATGGTCACATACCCATAAATTGAGAAGCCACTTAGAATTAAGGTAGAGAAATAAATCAACAAGGTACGGATCCAGAACGAATAGTCAGTTAGAAATCCCCATCTCAAACCAAATATCCGTGGAAGAAGAACTAGAGCTACAAGAATTCCCACCTATGAAACTCCCGAACCTTTCCGGTTATGCAATCAGGTGTTGGGGATACAGGGGAAGCATAATATCTCACCCAAATCTAGCAAATCCTACATCCAGCTGTATCCATCCTTCAACACATAACCGAGAAAAACTTCGGAAACCATCTACCTCAACCTTCGAAAAGCATCCATTATACAAGTTATGGCGATACTCCCGAACTCCCGCCCCAGTACTGGGTGGCGTCGAGGTTATCTCACTAATGAACTGCATAAAAGAGATTTTCGATGTCGGCGTACTAAACTCAGGTATTCCAGAACTGCAACGATAAAATTATAACGACAACACCTCAGAGCTCAACTCCCCGGGACACTTCCACAAAACCCCTGACAGGAGGCACCAAGACAATGTTCTCGTCATAAATCCATCGGAACGATTCCAAGATACCCGCGTGATCCTAATTTTTTTTTGTGAAATTTGAGAAGAGAAGAGTCAAAACTCTACGTCAGGATGCCTTACCAGAGCGATGAGGAGACTAGGAAGTAAAAAGAATTCCTAAACTCTCCGATATATAATTCCTAAATGACTCAAAACATTTTTCTAGACACAACTCGGCTACTAAAAATGATCAAGCAATGGGGCTCCTAAGGTCGGGGAAGGCTCTGATTACCAACTTGTAACACCCTCGATGCGACTATATCTCCCACGTGTCGAGGCACGACTTAGAGGCATAATCGTATTGAAGGCATATGTCGCAAGTTAGGCAATCTTCACAACATCCCATGTAATGTATATAGATAATAAAAGGGGAGATAACATAGTTGGCTTACACTCGCCACGTCAATCAAGTACATAAATAACATTACATCATTCAAACACTCATGGCCCGACTACGGCGCCAAAATAAAAGATAACCCAACATGCGACACGGTCCCGATCACCCCCAACTGGGCACCACTACTGATCATCAGGAAAGGAAACATAGTATCGTTGAGAGTCCTCGTCGAAATCCCACTTGAGCTCGAGCGCGTCACCTGGAGCGGAATCATCAGGCCCTGCATCTGGTGTAATAGTAATCTGTGAGCCACAGGGACTCAGCAATCTCGCACCCTCGCGATCAAGACTATTTAAGCTTATAGGTAAGGTAAATATGTGGAGCTGCAGCAAGCGACTAGCATATATGGTAGCTAAACTGTTCACAAAAGAGAGAGAGAAGAGGAGGCAAAGCACGAGTGAGAAACTAGAGAGCAACCTGCGCAAGCATTACTCCAACACCGTGTCCACTTCCCGGACTCCGCCGAGAAGAGACCATCACGGTAACTCACACGGTTGATTCATTTTAATTAAATTATAGTTCAAGTTATCTACAACCGGACATTAACAAATTCCCATCTGTCCATAACCGCGGGCACGGCTTTCGAAAGTTCAAATCCCTGCAGGGGAGTCCCAACTTAGCTCATGACAAGCTCTCACGGTCAACGAAGGAATAGACCTCCTTCCGAGACGTTCCGATCAGACTCGGTACCTCGGTTCTTCAAGACACTTCGACAGGTTAAAACAAATCCAGCAACACCGCCCGAATGTGCCGACAAATCCCGATAGGAGCTGCACATATCTCGTTCTCAGGGCACACCCAGATAGGTCAAGGTACGAGTAAAACCAACCCTCGAGTTTCCCCGAGGTGGCCCCGCAGGCTGCCTGGTTCGGACCAACACTCAGAGGAGCACTGGCCCGGGGGGGTTTAAATAAGATGACCCTCGGGCTCCGGAAACCCAAGGGAAAAAGAGGCTAGGTGGAAAATGGTAAAACCAAGGTTGGGCATTGCTGGAAAAGCTTTAATCAAGGCGAACTATCAAGGGGTTCCCATTATCACCCAACCGCGTAAGGAACGCAAAATCCGGGAACATAACACCGATATGACGGAAACTAGGGCGGCAAGAGTGGAACAAAACACTAGGCGAGAGGCCGAGCCTTCCACCCTTTACCAAGTATATAGATGCATTAAGATAACATGGCAATATAATGATATCCCAACAAGTAAATAATGTTCCAACAAGGAACGGCCTCCAATCTTCACCTGCAACTAGCAACGCTATAAGAGGGGCTGAGCAAAGCGGTAACATAGCCAATCAACGGTTTGCTAGGACATGGTGGGTTAGAGGTTTGACATGGCAATTTGGGAGGCTTGAAGGCAAGTGGTAGGCATCGTAGCATAGGCATAGCAAAAGAGCGAGCATCTAGCAAAGCAAAGATAGTAGTGATTTCGAGGGTATGATCATCTTGCCTGCAAAGTTGTCAGAGTTGACTGGATCCTTGAAAGCAAACTCAACGGGCTCCTCGTTAGCGAACTCGTCTCCCGGCTCTACCCAAACAAGACAAACAAGCAAACGGAACACAATCAACCACGTGCAAAGCTCAAACAATATGATGCAAGGATGATATGCTATGCGGGATGCAATGCGGGATGCATATGCAAGATTTGACAAGGGATGTATGAACCTGGCCTCAACTTTGGAATCCAAGTGTGCCACTGGAAAGATGAGATGGAATCTCTTGAAAACGATATAAAGATCACCGGAATCGGAGTTACGGTTTGGAAATGGCAAGCAATTCAAATATGATCACGTTCTGTGATTTACAGCAAGTAGTCATCTAAATGCAACAAGATGAACATGCTACAGCACCCAAACATGGCATCAAAATACATGGCTGGAATCCATTCAAGAAGATTAACAAAAGTCTAGCACTGAGCTACGGCCAATTCATCCATTAATAGGTTCAAACAAGTATGGCAAAAATGCATATGGTAAACAGATCTCAGACTTAGTGAAATTAACACTTGTCTGAAATTTCAGATCAGATAGCACTCTTTGAAGCAACAAAACTACATGCTACAGGATCTGAACATGGCAAAGTAAAGCATGGAATGTAGCTACTCAAAGAGCTTAACAAAAGTCCCTTAGTGACCTTGAGCCAAAAGGGATCAGAAAATACAATTGCAAGCATGTGAACATGGCAAAAACATAATCAGTTCTCAGACTTAGTGAAAACTGGAGCATGCTGAAACAGATATCAAGTAGGCATGTTTACGAGCTCGATGCACTCACTACAGAGCAAGTCATGAAAATCTAAGCATACACCTATCAAGAATACACAAAGTGCAAGCTAGACATGGCAAGAACAACAACATAGCATGCACGGATCAACTACAACATCATCGGCAAAATCGCTAACAAGTAGACAATCTGCCCAGATTCACGAAATGACAAAAGTAGAGCTCGATTGACTCAAGCTAGGGTGCGCCATAATTGCAAACAAAGACATGGATGGATAGAGCACTACAAGATTAACAAAACATCCTTACTGATCATCCTCAAAAGAGGCATGGATCACTAGGAAACAACATGAACATATGGCATATGAGATAAACAGCTCAAGGACTTAGTGGAAATGCTAAGTCCCTGAAATCAGAATTACCAAGTGCCTCACTTTGCAAGCTTGTGCTAGTCACCACACACATAAAAAAAACATGGGTTGCACCTATGGAAATATGGCAAAACCCTTAACAAAATATATGTAGAGCTCATGGGCATATCATGCACACAATAATCATGGCAAAAATGACAAATATCTAAATGGAGCAGCAGATCTGACAATTATCTCAAGTAGCACTCTTCTAACAGAATTTCGGGCATCAAGATGAACTCAAATGAAAATGATGCAATGAGATGAAATGATTTACTCTCTGAGACGAACATTTTGATATGCTATATGCGCAAAACGGAGTTACGGATGCAAAGTTACGACATGATGAACAGGGGCATTTGAAACATGGAAATTTCAGGGACTTAGGGAAAAAATCAACCTCTCTTAGATCTCAGATCTAGGGTTTGTGCACGTCGTACGAGGTTCGTCGGAATCCACGCCGGAGTTGCGGATCCAGCCGGCGAGGAGGAGGGTGGAGGAGGCCGGAGGGTGCGGCGACCGGCGCGGGTGGCGCTGTGGCCGGCGGCGAGTGCAACGGCGAGGGGCGATGGGCGGCGAGGTGCCTCGGGTGGCGCGCGACGTGAAGGCAGGCGGCGGCGAAGCAAGCTGGCGGCGGCGTCGCGCGTCTTCCGCCGGCGGCTGGCGCAGAAGAGGAGAGGCGACGTGGCGGATGGTGCGGCGGCTCGGGCGCGCGGGCCGGGAGGGCCCCGCCTGGGCCCCGGCGGGCCGGCGGCGCGGGACGGCGAAGTGGGCGCGCGGGCGCCACGTGTCGGTGCGGGAATGGCTTGGGCGGAGCGGGCACTGTCCGGCGCGGGCCGGACACGTCCGGTTCGCGGCGGATCTAGGATTATTTTAGGGTTTTGGAGAGGGGATCCGCGAATTTGGAGGAGGGGGTCTTTATATAGAGGTAGAGGGAGCTAGGAGAGTCCAAATGAGGTGCGGTTTTCGGCCACGCGATCATGATCGAACGCTCTAGATGATGGAGAGAGTTTTGGTGGGTTTTGGGCCAACTTGGAGGGGTGTTGGGATGCAACACACACGAGGCCTTTTCGGTCCCTCGGTTAATCGTAGGAGCATCAAACGAAGTCCAAATGGTACGAAACTTGACAGGCGGTCTACCGGTAGTAAACCAAGGCCGCTTGGCAAGTCTCGGTCCAATCCGGAAATGTTTAATCCCCACACACGAGAAGAAGGTAGAAATGACCACCGGAGGAGAACGAAGCGCCGGAATGCAAAACGGACAACGGGGAAAATGCTCGAATGCATGAGATGAACACGTATGCAAATGCAATGCACATGATGACATGATATGAGATGCATGACAACGACAACAACACACGGAGACAAAAACCCGAACCCGAGAAAATAAAATAACTTAACGCGAAAACGGCAAGAGTTGGAATACATATTGGGTAATTCACATACGGGGTGTTACAGTGTATCGCGTGGCGGTTCGTCTGCGTCGGGCTCTGGTGAGCTCCCTCTGAGGGAGTCCTGGATTAGGGGGTCCTCGGGTGTCTGGACTATTTATATGGGCCGGACTGATGGGCCGTGAAGATAAAAGCAGAAGACTTTCCCCCGTGTTCGGGTAGGACTCCTATATGCGTGGAAGGCAAGTTTGGTGTCCGGATATGTTATTTTCTTCCTTTACAAACCGACTTTGTACAACCCTAGGCCTCTCCGGTGTGTATATAAATCGGAGTGGTTAGTCCGTAGAGATCATCAGAATTCTCATAGGATAGACTGTTAGGGTTTAGCCATTACGATCTCGAGGTAGAGCAACTCTTGTAACCCCTACACTCATTGAATGCAATCAAGTAGGACGTAGGGTTTTACCTCATTTAGAGCATTACTAGTAGAACCCTCAAACCCTCACTAGCGTTTTAAGGGTCCAAAAATGATCTTTTTGTGCACTTTTACGGGTTGAAAAACAGGGGCAAAGATTAGAACCCTCAAACCCAACCCTTATAATGGAATATTCCCCATGAACGACGTTGTCGTTGCGCGCGGGACGTCGACGGGGCGGCCGCCAGCGACGGGGGCGACTAGCAGCGGCGGTCGCGGGCGTGGGCGCGGGAGTTGGGAGGATTTTTCCCTCCCGCGCGAGGATAACCGCCAAATGAGGGTTGGGGTAGGTTTTGCTCCCCAACCCTTACTTTTGAGGATTGGGAGAGGGTTTGAGGGTTGGACCTTTAAAAAAATTTGAGGGTTTGAGGGTTAAGGGGTTCTAGTCTACGACTTTTTTTCGACGAAAACTGTAAAAAAGCAGTTATTTTTAGGGGTTTGAGGGTTTGAGGGCTCTACTAGTAATGCTCTTAAGAGGGCCCAAACCTGGGTAAACATCGTGTCCCCATCATCCTTTGTTACTATCGATCCTCAGACACACAGTTCGGGACCCCCTACCCGAGATTTGCCGGTTTTGACACCGACATTGGTGCTTTCATTGAGAGTTTCATTGCGTCATTGATAGAAGGATCGATGGCTCGTCTTGTCATCGGTAACGATGTTGTTTTCAGGGAGACTTTTCTTCCTGGCCAACTCTTCGTATTTGGCGGCTTCGCTCTATGTGCCAACTCAACTGGTCACCTCGAGCAGATCGACAGCTACGCCCCTGGTCACCAGATCATGTTCGGAAGCTTGAACTACATCGCCGATATCCGAGGAGACTTGGTCTTCGAAGGGTTCTCGGCCTCGGCCGCCGCTCTTCAACCACATGAGGGAGGCCCGTCGGATCCATCATCAGGTTACGCTCAAGGATCGACTCTCGTGCCTGCCCTAGCCTTAGATCCAGAGCGGACCACTCAGTCCAAAGACGGGAGGATAAACCCCGCCGGACTCTCTCCCATTACGGAGTTTCCTGCCGGACACCCAGAGGCGACCATGCCATCAGCAGACCCGAAGTCAAACGTGATTGTTCATGTCATTGGGAAGCCGGAATCGCCTCTGAACATCAACTCCAATCTCTCGAGGTCTGCATCCACCAGGCTTGGACAAGTGGTTATTACCGAACCTAGCTCCGCAGATCCTCATACGCCCGTCCGGTTTTCGCTCTTAAACGAGACACTGGACCCAATGCTATCTCTCGCCATCACGGAAGTATCACCTCCGAACTACACCCAACCTAAACTGGGGGCTGAGAGCAGGGAATTTTACGTCGCAACCACCATCCACTTAATAGCCACTGTCGAGGATCTAATAGACATGCTAGACTACGCTTCCGAAGACATTGATGGTATAGACAACAATGCCATAGCCGAACCAGGTCAAAACCCACCTATCACTGGGCGCTGGACTACCACTTCTACCTACGCTGTATACATGGTGGACACACCCGAGAAGAAGGATGACGATGGCACTCAAGACCCAGATGAGGATAAACCCGTCGATGAACCACCAAAACGGCGACGTCAGCGGCGCTGCTCACAAACGCGTCGGGCAAGGGAAAGCAACACCGGCACCGGAGATAATGACACTCCGGACAATGCCGAAGACCCCGACCACCCCGTCGAGCCCGCGTTCGAGTAGGATGAGAGGGAAGAGGGACAAGTCAACACCGACAAACTTATCGATCATGAGGATTTGGAAGATAGTAACTACTTACCGGCCTCCGAAGAGGATGTCAGCTTGAGCAACGAAGATTTCATCGTCCCAGAGGAACCCCTGAACAGGATACACTCAATGATAGATGGACCAAGGTCCTGGCTGCCGAATAATATGGCCTCGAGCGCCCGACTAAGAGTTACCCAAAACGTAGGCTACTGCCACAATTTGATGACGAGGCCCTTGAGCCAATACCGTCAAAATACAATTAGGCTGACCAATAGGACCGACCACCACATGGACGGGACAAAGCGGCTAATTATGCCGAACACCAGCCCGCGCCACCCCGCCGTAGAGGCAAAGAGATGGCGGCTCCAGGCTACACGTAGTGAAGGAAATATGCCCTAGAGGCAATAATAAAGTTATTATTTATTTCCTTATATCATGATAAATGTTTATTATTCATGCTAGAATTGTATTAACCGGAAACTTAGTACATGTGTGAATACATAGACAAACAGAGTGTCACTAGTATGCCTCTACTTGACTAGCTCGTTGAATTAAAGATGGTTAAGTTTCCTAGCCATAGACATGAGTTGTCATTTGATTAACGGGATCACATCATTATAGAATGATGTGATTGACTTGACCCATTCCGTTAGCCTAGAACTTGATCGTTTGGTTTATTTGCTATTGCTTCCTTCATGACTTATACATGTTCTTGTGACTATGAGATTATGCAACTCCCGAATGCCATAGGAACACCTTGTGTGCTATAAAACGTCACAACGTAACTAGGTGATTATAAAGATGCTCTACAGGTGTCTCCGATGGTGTTTGTTGAGTTGGCATAGATCAAGATTAGGATTTGTCACTCCGATTGTCGGAGAAGTATCTCTAGGACCTCTCGGCAATGCACATCAGTATAAGCCTTGCAAGCAATGTGACTAATAAGTTAGTTGCGGGATGATGCATTACGAAACGAGTAAAGAGACTTGCGGGTAACGAGATTGAACTAGGTATGGTGATATCGACGATCGAATCTCGGGCAAGTAACATACCGATGACAAAGGGAACAACGTATGTTGTTATGCGGTTTGACCGATAAAGATCTTCGTAGAATATGTAGGAGCCAATATGAGCATCCAGGTTCCGCTATTGGTTATTGACCGGAGATGTGTCTCGGTCATGTCTACATAGTTCTCGAACCCGTAGGGTCTGCACGCTTAACGTTAGATGACGATTTGTATTATGAGTTATGTGATTTGATGTACCGAAGGTTGTTCGGAGTCCTGGATGAGATCGGGGACATGACGAGGAGTCTTGAAAAGGTCGAGACGTAAAGATCGATATATTGGACATCAGAAAGGTTCCGAGTGATTCAGGTATTTTTCGAAGTTCCGAAGAGTTTCGGGAATTCATATTGGGCCTTAATGGGCCATACGGGAAAGGAGAGAAAGGCCTCAAGGGTGGCCGCGCCCCTTCCCCATGGACTGGTTCGAATTGGACTAGGGAAAGGGGGCGCCCCTTCCTTCCTTCTCCTTCTCCCTTCCCTTTTTCCTATTCCATGTGGGAGGTGGAATCCTACTAGGACTAGGGAGTCCTAGTAGGACTCCACACTTTGGGTGCGCCCTATGAGGGCCGGCCTCCTCCTCCCTCCATCCTTTATATACGTGGCCAGGGGGCACCCCATAGACACAAGTTGATCATTGATCTCTTAGCCGTGTGCAGTGCCCCCATCCACCATAATCCACCTCGGTCATATCATTGTAGTGCTTAGGCGAAGCCCTGTGCAGGTAGCTTCATCATCACGCCGTCGTGCTGACGAAGCTGTCCCTCGACACTCTGCTGGATCGTGAGTTCATGGGACGTCACCGAGCCGAACGTGTGCAGATCGCGGAGGTGTCGTACTTTCGCTACTAGGATCGGTCGATCGTGAAGACGTACGACTACATCAACCGCGTTGTCATAACGCTTCCGCTTACGGTCTATGACGGTACGTAGACAACACTCTCCCCTCTCGTTGCTATGCATCACCATGATCTTGCGTCTGCTTAGGAAACTTTTTGAAATTAATGCGTTCCCCAACACGTAGGACTTACGACAGGACCTATACAATAGAGTCGGCCAGACAAGATCAATCTACGAATCAAGAGGACGCGCTCCAGCGCGAGATGACAGCCATCATACCTGGCACGACAAACATAACCAAACCCGAGGGTAGCCCCGAACACAGATGTCATGTGAGATCCAATGCGATGTCGCCTGATATAGAGGCGCCGCACACCCCATGTGCTTTACCAATGAGGTAATGCGACACCAGTTTCCGAAAGGATTTAAACCCGTAAACATCGAGCCTTACGATGGCACGACAGACCCCGCCGTATGGATTGAAGATTTTATTCTCCACATTCACATGGCTCACGGAGATGATCTCCATGCCATCAAATACCTCCCCCTAAAGCTAAAAGGACCAACACGACACTGGTTGAACAGCCTCCCAGAGAATTCCATTGGCAGATGGGAGGACTTGGAGGATGCTTTTCGAGACAACTTTTAGAGTCACATAGTCCAGCAACCCGGAGAGTCAGCCCGCAAACTTTGGACTCGGTTCTTAATTAAAAAGAACCAAATCATCGACTGTCCGGACGCTGAAGCCTTAGCGGCATTTAAACATAATGTATGTGACGAATGGCTCACCCGACACCTCGTCCAGGAAAAGTCGAAGACTATGGCATCCCTCACTGCACTTATGACCCGCTTCTGTGCGGGTGAAGATAGCCTGTTGGCTCGTAGAAGCAACAGTACTAGCGCCCCCGGCACCTCTGAGGCCAGGGATGGCAATGGAAGGCCACGACGTGGCAAAATAAGCGTCGGAACAACAACGAAGAAACTGAGGATACGGCGGTAAACGCTGGATTCAGCAACTCTAAACTCGGTCAACGGAAGAAGTCGTTCAAAGGAAATAGGGATGGTCCATCCAATTTGGATAAAATACTGGATAGGCCTAGCCAGATTCATGGCACCCCGGACAAGCCTGCCAACCACACCAACAGAAACAACTGGGTTTTTAAACAGGCTGGTAAATTAAATACCGAACATAAAGGGAAAGGACCTCAAAGCAAGGACAATGATGAGCCCCGCGCTCCGAACACAGGGGGACAAAAGAAGTCCCCCCGATGTGAAAACGGTGAACATGATATATGTCACCCACATCCCCAAGAGGGAGCGCAAACACGCATCAAGGGACGTCTATGCCGTAGAGCCTGTCGCCCCAAAATTCAACCCGTGGTCGGCTTGTCCGATCACCTTTGATCATAGGGACCACCACACCAGTATCCGTCATGGAGGTTCAGCGGCCCTAGTCCTCGATCCCATCATCGACGGATACCATCTCACTAGAGTCCTTATGGACGGCGGCAGCAGTCTCAACTTGATCTATCAAGACACTGTCCGTAAAATGGGTATCTGTTGGGGAACGTAGTAATAATTCAAAAAAATTCCTACATGTCACCAAGATCAATCTAGGAGATGCTAGCAACGAGAGAGAGGGAATGCATCTTCATACCCTTGAAGATCGCTAACGGAAGCGTTACAAGAACGCGGTTGATGGAGTCGTACTCGTGGCGATTCAAATCACGGAAGATCCGATCCAAGCGCCGAACAGACGGCGCCTCCACGTTCAACACACGTACAGCCCGGAGACGTCTCCTCCTTCTTGATCCAGCAAGGGGGGAGGAGAATTTGCGGAAGAGCTCCGGCAGCACGACAGCGTGGTGGTGGTAGAGCTCGTGGTTCTCCGACAGAGCTTCGCTAAGCACTACGGAGGAGGAGGTGTAGGAGGAGGGAGGGGCTGCGCCAGGGGAAGGGGGGTGCGGCTGCCCTCTCTCTCGCTCACTATATATAGGGGGAAGGGGGGAGGAGGATGCGCCCTAGGGTTTCCCTAGGGGAGGGGCGGCGGTCACAGGGGAAACCCTAGATGGGTTTGGGCGCCCCCACCCCTAGGAAACTTGCCCCCCAAGTCGGGAGGGGCGGCTGCCCTATAGGAGGCGCCCCACCTCTCTAGGTTACGTGAGATGGAGTGGGAGGGGTGCACAGCCCCTTAGTGGGCTGGTGTGCCCCCTCCCCTTGGCCCATAAGGCCCCCCAATGCTTGTCGGGGCCTCCGAAACTCCTTTCGGTCACGCTGGTCGTCACCCAGTACTCCCAGAACAATTTCGGACCATTCCGAAGTTCTTCGTCATGTCTAGGATCTCATCCGGGACTCTGAACAACCTTCGGTAACCACATACTATTCCCATTACAACTCTAGCGTCACTGAACCTTAAGTGTGTAGACCCTACGGGTTCGGGAACCATGCATACATGACCGAGACACCTCTCGGGCCAATAACCAATAGCAGGATCTGGATACCCATATTGGCTCCCACATGTTCCACGAGGATCTCATCGGATGAACCATGATGTCGGGGATTCAATCAATCCCGTATACAATTCCATTTGTCCATCGGTATGTTACTTGCCCGAGATTCGATCGTCGGTATCCCCATACCTCGTTCAATCTCATTACCGGCAAGTCTCTTTACTCGTTCCATAACGCATGATCCCGTGGCTAACTCCTTAGTCACATTGAGCTCATTATGATGATGCATTACCGAGTGGGCCCAGAGATACCTCTCCGTCATACGGAGTGACAAATCCCAGTCTCGATTCGTGCCAACCCAACAGACACTTTTAGAGATACCTGTAGTGCACCTTTATAGTCACCCAGTTACGTTGTGACGTTTGATACACCCAAAGCATTCCTACGGTATCCGGGAGTTGCACAATCTCATGGTCTAAGGAAATGATATTTGACATTAGAATAGCTCTAACAAACGAACTACATGATCTTGTGCTATGCTTAGGATTGGGTTTTGTCCATCACATCATTCTCCTAATGATGTGATCCCGTTATCAACGACATCCAATGTCCATGTTCAGGAAACCACAACCATCTATTGATCAACGAACTAGTCAACTAGAGGCTCACTAGGGACATGTTGCGGTCTATGTATTCACACATGTATTATGGTTTCCGGTCAATACAATTATAGTATGAACAATAAAAAATTATCATGAACAAGGAAATATAATAATAAGTATTTTATTATTGCCTCTAGGGCATATTTCCAACCGTCTCCCACTTGCACTAGAGTCAATAATCTAGTTACATTATGATGAATCGAACATCCATAGAGTTCTGGTGTTGATCATGTTTTGCTCGTGGAAGAGGTTTAGTCAATGGGTCTGCAACATCCAGATCTGTATGTACTTCGCAAATCTCTAGGTCATATTGTAGATGCTACTTCCATGCTCCACTTGGAGCTATTCCAAATGGTTGCTCCACTATACGTATCTGGCTTGCTACTCAGAGTCATCCGGATAGGTGCTAAAGCTTGCATTGACGTAACCCTTTACGCTGAACTCTTTATCACCTCCAAAACCGAGAAACATTTCCTTATTCCTCTAAGGACAATTTTGACCGCCGTCCTGATAATTAAGTTCATCTAATCAAATTATTTAATGAAATCCCACTCATATAGACATCCCTCTAGTCATCTAAGTGATACATGATCCAAATCGACTAGGCCGTGTCCGATCATCACGTGAGACGGACTAATCATCAATGGTGAACATCTCTGTGTTGATCACATCTACTATATGACTCATGTTCGAACTTTTGGTCTCTCGTGTTCCGAGGCCATGTATGTACATGCTAGGCTCGTCAAGTCAACCTAAGTGTTTCACGTGTCTAAATCTGGCTTACACCCGTTGTATGCGAATGTTAGAATCTACCACACCCGATCATCACGTGGTGCTTCGAAACAACGAACCTTCGCAATGATGCACACTTAGGTGAACACATTTCTTGAAATTTTAGTGAGGGATCATCTTATTTATGCTACTGTTGTTCTAAGCAAATAAGATATAAACATGATAAACATCACATGCAAATCATAAAGTGACATGATATGGCCAATATCATCTTGCACCTTTGATCTTCATCTTCGAGGCGCGACATGATCACCATCGTCACCGGCATGACACCATGTTCTCCATCATCGTGTCTTCATGAAGTTGTCTTGCCAACTATTACTCCTACTACTATGGCTAACGGTTAGCAATAAAGTAAAGTAACTACATGGCGTTTATATTGACTCGCAGGTCATACAATAAATTAAGACAACTACTATGGCTCCTGCCGGTTGTCATACTCATCGACAGGCAAGTCATGATTCCTATTACAAGAACATGATCAATCTCATACGTCACATATATAATTCATCACATCCTTTTGGCCATATCACATCACATAGCATACCCTGCAAAAACAAGTTAGACGTCCTCTAATTGTTGTTGCATGTTTTACGTGGCTGCTATGGGTTTCTAGCAAGAATATTTTTTACCTACGCAAAAGCCACAACGGTGATTTGCCAATTTCTATTTACCCTTCATAAGGACCCTCTTCATTGAATCCGATACGACTAAAGTGGGAGAGACAGACACCCGCTAGCCACCTTATGCATCAAGTGCATGTCAGTCGGTGGAACCTGTCTCACGTAAGCGTACGTGTAAGGCCGGTCCGGGCCGCTTCACAATGCCTCCGAATCTAGATAAGACTAGTAATGGTAAGCACATTGAACAAATCATCGCCCACAACTACTTGTGTTCCACTCATGCAAAGAATCTTCGCATAGACCTTGCTCATGATGCCACTGTTGGGGAACGTAGTAATAATTCAAAAAAAATCCTACGTGTCACCAAGAACAATCTAGGAGATGCTAGCAACGAGAGAGAGGGAGTGCATCTTCATACCCTTGAAGATCGCTAACGGAAGCGTTACAAGAACGCGGTTGATGGAGTCGTACTCGTGGCGATTCAAATCACGGAAGATCCGATCCAAGCGCCGAACAGACGGCGCCTCCACGTTCAACACACGTACAGCCCGGAGACGTCTCCTCCTTCTTGATCCAGCAAGGGGGGAGGAGAATTTGGGGAAGAGCTCCGGCAGCACGACAGCGTGGTGGTGGTAGAGCTCGTGGTTCTCCGACAGAGCTTCGCTAAGCACTACGGAGGAGGAGGTGTAGGAGGAGGGAGGGGCTACGCCAGGGGAAGGGGGTGCGGCTGCCCTCTCTCTCCCTCACTATATATAGGGGGAAGGGGGGAGGAGGATGCGCCCTAGGGTTTCCCTAGGGGAGGGGCGGCGGCCATAGGGGAAACCCTAGATGGGTTTGGGCGCCCCCACCCCTAGGAAACTTGCCTCCCAAGCCGGGAGGGGAGGCTGCCCTAGGGGAGGCGCCCCCACCTCTCCAGGTTACGTGAGATGGAGTGGGAGGGGCACACAACCCCTTAGTGGGCTGGTGTGCCCCCTCCCCTTGGCCCATAAGGCCCCCAACGCTTGTCGGGGCCTCTGAAACTCCTTTCGGTCACGCTCGTCGTCACCCGATACTCCCAGAATAATTCTGGACTCCAATACCCTTCGTCCAATATATCAATCTTCACCTCCGGACCATTCCGGAGTTCCTCGTCATGTCTAGGATCTCATCTGGGACTCCGAACAACCCTTAGTAACCACATACTATTCCCATTACAACTCTAGCGTCACCGAACCATAAGTGTGTAGACCCTACGGGTTCAGGAACCATGCAGACATGACCGAGACACCTCTCCGGCCAATAACCAATAGCGGGATCTGGATACCCATATTGGCTCCCACATATTCCATGATGATCTCATCGGATGAACCATAATGTCGGGGATTCAATCAATCCTGTATACAATTCCCTTTGTCCATCGGCATGTTACTTGCCCGAGATTCGATCGTCGGTATCCCCATACCTTGTTCAATCTCGTTACCGACAAGTCTCTTTACTTGTTCCGTAACGCATGATCCCATGGCTAACTCCTTAGTCACATTGAGCTCATTATGATGATGCATTACCGAGTGGGGCCAGAGATACCTCTCCGTCATACGGAGTGACAAATCCCAGTCTCGATTCATGCCAACCCAACAGACACTTTTGGAGATACCTGTAGTGCACCTTTATAGTCGCCCAGTTACGTTGTGACGTTTGATACACCCAAAGTATTCCTACGGTATCCGGGAGTTGCACAATCTCATGGTCTAAGGAAATGATACGTGACATTAGAAAAGCTCTTGCAAATGAACTACATGATTTTCTGCTATGCTTAGGATTGGGTCTTGTCCATCACATCATTCTCCTAATGATGTGATCCTGTTATCAATGTCATCAAATGTCCATGGTCAGGAAACCACAACCATCTATTGATCAATGAACTAGTCAACTAGAGGCTCACTAGGGACATGTTGTGGTCTATGTATTCACACATGTATTACAGTTTCCAGTCAATACAATTATAGCATGAACAATAGACAATTATCATGAACAAGGAAATATAATAATAACTGTTTTAGTATTGCCTCTAGGGCATATTTTCAATAGTATCGACCCATCAAGAATCAAGCCTAGTAACACTATCTTTAAAGGAGTACCCGGTGTGGAAGCCCGCTGCACGGGCTCCTTAACACTGCAAGTAGTATTCGGCTCTCCAGACAACTTTCAAAGTGAAGAATTGATCTTCGACATCGTTCCTTTCCGTAGTGGTTATCACGCACTGTTGGACGAAATGCTTTTGCACACTTTAATGCAGTCCCACACTACGCTTATTTAAAGCTCAAAATGCCCGCACCGCGTGGCGTCATCACACTCTATGGAAATATGGAGCGCTCCCTCCGTATTGAGGAGCACACCGCGGCCCTAGCGGTCGAGGAACAGAACGACCTCATCAAGCCGAACAGCTCATCGGTCATCAAGACCCATGATACCACTAAGCGAGTCCGATCCACATTGCAGCACGATAGCTTGGCGGATCGGGAGCTTCAATAGCAGTTTAGCCTCCGCCGACCGCCCCATCAGGTTGTGGCATACGTACCGCGCATGCATAATTACACACTTAAAATACCTTTGGCAGCGCCGGAGGCATACTGCAGAAAAGGTCCATAGTATGGATTGCCCTATTCGGACCTTAACATCTTTTCTCTTTTCCTTTCCTTTTTCTTTTTACCACAGGTTCATTAAAAACCTACCTACTCTACGGTTGTACATGGGCTCCTTTCCAGGTCCCCCTCTCTTGTAGACGACCACCGGCTCCTCCTCTCAAAGGATTTCTAATCAAGGAGAAATGGCGTAGAGGTGTAGCAGGGCACCATTAGGATCTTCAAGCCACTATTTTCTCAAAAAGCCCTGTATAAACCTTTCCCTTGTGTAAACTTTCGGCATGTAAAATGGCCTTGGCCTTCGGGCATTATCTGTAATGACACATCTCAACGTATTAATCAGGGTATAAAGGAAGTAGTTGATCACCACTTTTGTTTGGTACTCATCTATTTTACATTATCATCTGTGTTCCCTCCCTACATACGTGCTTTAGTCCGGCTTTCAACGCGGGGGGCTGTATCCGTCCCGGCAAATTTTCAAGTACGAACTCCTATGGGGTACTCTTCGGCGTCCCTGATATTGCATTATATGCATCGGCTCCGAATCATGTCTTTGGTCTACAGTTGGGTTGCCCGACTCCTGTGCTTACCACCTTATGTTCCGCTCGTTCGGCAAAGGTAGTAAAGGGAGAACTACTGCGATTGTGTTTCTAGTTCGTCCGGTCAAATACCTCAGTAGAGAAAGCCGAAAATTGACTGTCATGATAAATCAAGAGCTGGCCGGCGATTCAGTGACTTAGTCTTATACTAAAATCATTCGCGATTCACCCCCTATTATATGAAGGGCTGGTCTTCGCCCAGCCATGTGGAACCAGCACCATAGTTCGGATAGTCGCACACGCACCAGGGGCTAGTACTTAGCTCCACAGTCAAACTCCTATGGCTAAGTGAAAGCAATAAAGATGCATAGTCTTATTGCCTGATTCACCTCGCGGATGCCTCCTTTACGGACCAAGACGTTGGATAAAGTGCAGTCACGCGTTATGCCGAACACCCCCTTAACATCTATGTGGGGGCTGAAGCCGACGACTGGCAACTTTTAGAAATAAACGGCCGCACATGAGGAAAAATCACTTGAAAATAAAAGGCACAAACATAGCTATATTACAAGCCTGGGTTCACAAACATAGTTTTTACAACCCGAACACATCTAATCAAATAACACATCCTTAGAACATTGGCCCTCTATCATTCGGGCCCCTTCTAGGACGTCATAGAAGTACCTCTCCGTCTTCCGATGATCCTTGCCTTCGGGCGGGCCTGCGGTTGCCACTTTTGTGGCCTACGTTTTTGCCCATTGCATCTTGATGCGGGTGAAGACCATCTGGGCACCTTCTATGTAGGTCGAGTGCTTCACAACATCAATCCGAGGTCGCGCGTCAACCAGCCACTTTGCCATACCAAAGTAGCTGCTAGGGATCGGCTTGGCTGGCCAGAGCTAGACTATTAAGTCCTTCATGGCCAAACCCGCTATCCTATGCAGCTCCGTCAGCTGCTTCAGCTGGTCGTTTAGCGGCGTCGGGTGTTGAGGCACGAGAAACTACAACCAGAATAGCTTCTCGGTCGAGTTCCCTTCCTGGAATCGGAAGAACTGTGCGGCGTCGGCGGCACTCTTCGAAAGATTCGCAAATGGGCCTGGAGAACTCCACACTTGGGTGAGCAACGCATACTTCTGACCTCCAAAGATACTCTGCAAAAGAAAGGACTTACCAGCCGTTATCTGCTTCACCTGATGGATCTCTTCGCGAGCACCTTGGGACTCGGTCCGCGCCTCCTTGGCATCTTGGAGAGCCATGGCGAGGTCGGCTGACTGGGCCGAAGTCTTCTCCTCCAGAGCTTCGCATTTGCCGATGGCATCTTTTAGCTCCTGGTCGACTTCGGCCACCCGAGCTTCGTGTTGGCGGCGGGCAGCCTGCTTGTTCGACAGTTCTGCAGCCGCCTTATCAGCGCCTGCCTTATTAGCCTCCGCCTCTTTTTGGGCTTGGGCGAGGGCGCCTCTGAGGGTCTCGACCTCATTCACACTCACTATGATTATAACCAAAATCATATCATGAGTTAACCTCTACACACGTGTATCACTTCTGATATAACAATAAATTACTCTTTACACATTATCTGCATACCTTGCGTGTCGTCGAACCGCTTATTGATGCGATCAATTTCTTCATCGGCCACTTGAAGCTTTCGATTGAGTTCGGAAACTTCTGCGGCCTGGGCGGTCACCGCCAACAGGGAAGCCTGTTGTAACAATAGAGTAGTACGTTAAACTCTCCCGGATACTATGTGGATCCTCTGTCCGGTTTTTTTCAAACTGGACAGAGCCTCAGGGGCTACTGTCTATACACAGGTATATTGCTCTATATGAAACAAAAATGTTTAGGACACTACGTCACATACCTCAAAGCCTGTTAGTAGGCTGGTGAAGGCTTTGTTCAGTCCGTTTTTTACAGACTAAACCTTCTCCACCACCGCACCCATCAAGGTGCGGTGCTCCTCCATGATGGAAGCACATTGCAGTGCTTCCTCTAGAGCGTTCGGCGCCTCCGGATTAGTGGAGGTCGGCGGTGGAGCTGATGCTCCTCCCCCTTCTTCGAAGGGGGCTGCTCACCCGATCCCGGAGCCATGTTGGTCTCCGCAATGTTGTCCGGCTGGGGCCCAGACTGTTGGGGGTCCCCACTGTCGGTAGTCATAGGGTCGCCTCCCCTATGTCTTCGGCGACCGAGGTACATATTAACCTTGGGCGCCTTCTCAACAGCCTCGTCTTCCCCCTCTCGGCCAGGAGAGGTCCTTCGGGATAACACCTCGGTGTCATCCATGGTAATAGGCAAGGGGCTCGTGGCGGCATCTCGCTCTCTGCCATCTCGGGTGGAAAAGAGTTCCCCTCCAACAACGGAGTTTGCGGGTGCTCGCGGGGAGCGCTGAAAGTCACATAGCAAAAAAAAATCTTACATAATGGAAATAGGAAGGCCGAAGGTAAGCAGTGAGTATCTCAATACTTACGATTCGGCCAGGGGCTTTGCCCTGGGAGGCTTTTTAGGGACCAATTCGACATCTGAGTCCGAACTTTCCTGGAGGATCACCTTCCCTCTTTTGGGCGCCTCCTAATGTCTACTACACAACTTTATTCTTGTAGACACGTGTTGGGCCTCCAAGCGCAGAGTTTTGTAGGAGAGTAGCAATTTTCCCTCAAGTGGATGACCTAAGGTTTATCAATCCATGAGAGGTGTAGGATGAAGATGGTCTCTCTCAAACGTCCCTGCAAAAAATACAAGAAATCTCTTATGTCCCCAACACACCCAATACAATGGAAAATTGTATAGGTGCACTAGTTCGGCGAAGAGACGGTGGTATAAGTGTAATACAGATGGTAGAAATGTATTTTTATAATCTGAATAAATAAAAACAGCAAGGTAGCAAATAGTAAACGGGCACAAAAACGGTATTGCAATGCTTAAAAACAAGGCCTAGGGTCCGTACTTTCGCTAGTGCAATCTCTCAACAATGCTAACATAGTTGGATCATATGATTATCCCTCAAAGTACAACAAAGAATCACTCCCAAGTTCCTATTAGCGGAGAACAAAATGTAGGAATTGTTTGTAGGGTGCGAAGCCACCTCAAAGCTATTCTTTCCGATCGATCTATTCAAGAGTTCGTACTAAAATAACACAAAGCTATTGTTTCTGTTTGATCTATCCTAGAGTTCGTACTAGAATAACACCAAAGCATATTCATATACATAATACTCAATCCACACAAAGAACTATAAAGAGACCCTTGAGTTTCCGTCGGAGAAAAACGTGCATCAACCCCTATGCATAGATTACCCCAATATCGCCATGGGAATCCGCGAGTTGAATGCCATAACATATATCAAGTGAATCAATAAGATACCCCAATTGTCACCTCAAGTATTCATACCGCAAGACATATATCATGTGTTCTCATCTCTGAATATTCAATCCGACAAGCAAAAACTTCAAAGGGTAAAGATTCAATTCATCACAATGAGAGTATAGAGGGGAGAAACATCATATGATCCGACTATATTAACAAAGCCCATGATATAGATCACGAGACAGAGAGATTAAACACATAGCTACTGGTACAAACCCTTAGCCCCAAGGGTGGACTACTCCCTCCTCATTGTGGTGGCCGCCGAGATGATGAAGATGGCCACCGGAGATGATCCCCCCCTCTGGCAGGGTGCCGGAACGGATCTAGATTGGTTTTTGGTGGCTACGGAGCCTTGCGGTGGTGGAACTTTTGATCTAGGTTAACCCCGAGGGGTTTCAAAATATTTGGGAATTTATAGTGCAAAGAAGGGGTACGGGAGGCCACCGAGGTGGGCACAACCTCTGGCGCACCCTGGTGGGTTGTGCCCCCCTCGGGGCACCCCCCAGGTGCTGCTCTGGCCCATCGGGAGTCTTCTGACCCATAAAAAATCCACAAAAAGTTTCATGGTGTTTGGACTCCGTTTAATATTGATTTTCTGCGATGTAAAAAACAAGCAAAAAACATCAACTGGCACTGGGCACTGGGTCAATAGGTTAGTCCCAAAAAATGATATAAAGTTGCTACAAAATTATTGTAAAACATCCAAGAATGATAATATATTGGCATGAATACTTCATAAATTATAGATACGTTGGAGACGTATCAGCATCCCCAAGCTTAATTCCTACTCGTCCTCAAGTAGGTAAATGATAAAAGAAATAATTTATGAAGTGTGAATGCTAGCAAATTTGCATAAGTTTGATCAATGATAATTTCAAACACTTTTCCTAGCATCATAACAACATTTTTTCTCATAAATGTTCTCATGTTATAGTGGCAACCAATTGACATGTAAGGTTCAAACAATGAATTCTCTTGAAACTCAACAACCTATGTTCTTAGTCACCAAGCAATTGCTATTCAACTTATTCAATGGAGTTTAAGTAAGAGCTCCACATTCTCAACCATCATATAGTCTTCTATGATTGCTAACACTCACCTTGTACACATGAGAAAAATGTTTCAACCGGACACATAGAAAGATAGGGGCTTATAATTTCGCCTCCCAACGTATTCACCTCAAGGGTGATGTCAACAATAATAACTCATGCTACTCATATTCAACTGGACATATGTTCCTAGATCTTTCCTCACCACATGATGCTACCAAAAGAGAAAAAAAGGAATAGAGAGGAATACTTTGACTCTTTGCATAAAAGTAAATACTGAAAAGTAAAATATAGGCCCTTCGCAGAGGGAAGAAGAGGTTGCCATGCGCTTATTTGTTTGTATGCTCAATCCCTTAGTGCAAAAGAAAGTCACATTATATTGCCCTTGTGATAGCAACCTTTATTATGCAGTCTTTCGCTTTTATTGCTTTAGCATCACAAGTTCATACAACGCTCAATTTTCTCTTACACTGAATGATCTTACACTTCTAGAAGCAATTTTTATTGCCTTATTGCACCGATGACAACTTACTTGAAGGATCTTGCTCAATCCTTAGGTAGGTATGGTGGACTCTTAAAAATAAGATTTGGGTTTAAGGGTTTTTGGATGCACAAGTAGTATCTCTACTTGGTGCGGAATTTTTGGCTAGCAAAGATGGGGTGCAAGCGCCACATGTTGAGGGATCTATGACAATATAACTTATATGTGAATATGAACAAACACAAACCATTACATTGTCTTCCTTGTCCAACGTCAACAATTTTGGCATATAATATTTTGATGGGGGTTCACAATCACAAAAGATTTCCATGATAGTGTATTTGCATGTGAAAGTTCTCTTCCTTACACTAATTATTCGTGAATTGCTTGTATGACCAATATTGTGATTGTCAAGCCTCAAAAGATTTCACATTCTAAACCCAATGTGAAGCTACCACTAGGCATGATATGATTCCAACTTCATGACATTAAATTTATTCAACAATTTACTCATAGGATATAAGTGAAGCACAAGAGTAAATGACATAGAAAAGAGCTTCGTTGACGGGATGTGAATGCTACTTACTTAGCCTCCCCGGCAACTATTTGAGGACTCTATTTTACTTAAAAACTTTCAGATCTAAGTATTTTATTAAAAAAGAAACCAAAACAAAATAAAATGACAATCCAAGGATAGCTCGCATCATGTGAAGAAGCAAAAACTTAGGCTCAACCGATACTAACCGATAATTGTCGAAGAACAAAGGTGGGATGCCTACCGGGGCATCCCCAAGCTTAGATGCTTGAGACTTCTTGAATATTATCTTGGGATGCCTTGGGCATCCCCAATCTTGAGCTTTTGTGTCTCCTCAATTCCTTGTATATCACTGTTTACCTAAATCTCAAAAGCTTCATTCACACAAAACTCAACAAGAACTCGTGAGATAAGTTAGTATAAACCAATGCAAAAACCTTATCATTCCCTACTGTAGAAAATCACTAAAAATATTATTCAACATTGCATACTAAATTCCTCTGCATATTTAATACTCCTATCATCAAATAAGATCATTAAACAAGCAAACATATGCAAACAATGCAAACATAACAGCAATCTGCCAGAACAGTACAGTCTGTAAAGAATGCAAGAGTATCAATACTTCCCTAACTCCAAAAGTTATGAAAATTTACCAAACTACAAAAAATTTATCAGAGATCATTTTTCAAAATGTTTCAACATTTTATCACATTTTGACTTTTCCAGGGAATTTTTGCAACAGCGGTAAACTTTCTGTTTTCAAATAGCAACATGTAAACTTGCAAAATAAGCATGGAAAAGGCTATAATTGATATTTTTATTGAAAATAAATATGAAAAATATTATTCTAAATAAAATCAAGCAAATCCTAACAAAATAAATTGACACTCCAAGCAAAATTCATATCATGTGACGAATGAAAACATAGCTCCAAGTGAGGTTACCGATAATGTTGGAGACGAAAGAGGGGATGCCTTCCGGGGCATCCCCAAGCTTAGTTGCTTGGATCTTCCTTGGATATTAACTTGGGGTGCCTTGGGAATCCCCAAGCTTAGGGTATTGTCACTCCTTATTCTCCTTATATCGACATCTCACCCAAAACTTGAAAACTTCAATCACACAAAACTTAACGGGACTTTGTGAGATAGGTTAGTATGATAAAGAGCAAACCATTCCACTTTTGGTACTGTCAAATACAAGATTCACTAGAAGAACACTCGTGCGTTGCAACGAGGCCACATTAAATTTAAGAGTTCAATATCAATTATGTTAATATTACATTTAATATTCTCATACATATTAAGTGACATTGATGACCTTTTTACCATCAAATTCTCACACACACATACCCTCTTCCTCCCTCTCTCTCCCCCTCTCCCTCTCTCTCTCTAACACACACATATCCATTGCTACCTCTTGAGCACTGCGTTGGTTTTCCCCGAGGAGTAAGGGATGATGCAGCAAAGTAGCGTAAGTATTTCCCTCAGTTTTTGAGAACCTAGGTATCAATCAAGTAGGAGGCTACGCGTGAGTCCCTCGTACCTGCACAAAACAAATAAATCCTAGCAACCAACGCGATAAGGGGTTGTCAATCCCTACATGACCTGATAGATATGAGAACATAATATTTTTGGTATTTTTATGATAAAGATGCAAAGTAAAATAAAAGCAAAGTAGAAAGCAAAGGAAATAAATAAGTATTGGAAGATTAATATGATGAAGATAGACCCGGGGGCCATAGGTTTCACTAGTGGCTTCACTCAAGAGCATAAGTATTCTACGGTGGGTGAACAAATTACTGTTGAGCAATTGACAGAATTGAGCATAGTTGTGAGAATATCTAGGTATGATCATGTATATAGGCATCACGTCCGAGACAAGTAGACCGACTCCTGCCTGCATCTACTACTATTACTCCACTCATCGACCGCTATCCAGCATGCATCTAGAGTATTAAGTTAATGAAAACAGAGTAATGCCTTAAGCAATATGACATGATGTAGAGGGATAAACTCATGCAATATGATGAAAACCCCATCTTGTTATCCTCGATGGCAGCAATATAATACGTGCCTTGCTGTCCCTACTGTCACTGGGAAAGGACACCGCAAGATTGAACCCAAAGCTAAGCACTTCTCCCATTGCAAGAAAGATCAATCTAGTAGGCCAAACCAAACTGATAATTCGAAGAGACTTGCAAAGATAACCAATCATACATAAAAGAATTCAGAGAAGATTCAAATATTGTTCATAGATAGACTTGATCATAAACCCACAATTCATTGGTCTCAACAAACACACCGCATAAACAAGATTACATCGAATAGATCTCCACAAGAGAGGGGGAGAACATTGTATTGAGATCCAAAAAGAGAGAAGCCATCTAGCTAATAACTTTGGACCCGTAGGTCTGAGGTAAACTACTCACACTTCATCAGAGGGGCTATGGTGATGATGTAGAAGCCCTCCGTGATCGATGCCCCCTCCGGTGGAGCTCCGGAACAGGCCCCAAGATGGGATCTCGTGGATACATAAAGTTGCGGCGGTGGAATTAGGGTTTTGACTCCGTATCTGATCGTTTGGGGGTACGTAGGTATATATAGGAGGAAGGAGTACATCGGTGGAGCAACAGGGGGCCCATGAGGGTGGAGGGCGTGCCCCCTACCTCGTGGCCTCCCCCTTTGTTTCTTGACGTAGGGTCCAAGTCTCCTGGGTCTTGTTCGTTGAGAAAATCACGTTCCCGAAGGTTTCATTCCGTTTGGACTCCGTTTGATATTCCTTTTCTTCAAACCCTAAAACAGGCAAAAAAACATCAATTTTGGGTTGGGCCTCCGGTTAGTAGGTTAGTCCCAAAAAATTATATAAAAGTGGATAATAAAGCCCAATAATGTCCAAAACAGTAGATAATATAGCATGGAGCAATCAAAAATTATAGATAGATACGTTGGAGACGTATCAAGCATCCCCATGCTTAATTCCTGCTCGTCCTCGAGTAGGTAAATGATAAAAACAGAATTTTTGATGCGGAGTGCAACTTGGCATAATTTTAATGTAATTCTTCTTAATTGTGGTATGAATATTCAGATCCGAAAGATTCAAGACAGAAGTTCACATTGACATAAAAATAATAATACTTCGAGCAGACTAACTAAGCAATTATGTCCTCTCAAAATAACATGGCCAAAGAAAGTTCATCCCTACAAAATCATATAGTTTAGTCATGCTTCATTTTCGTCACACAAGAATGCTCTCATCATGCACAACCCCGATGACAAGCCAAGCAATTGTTTCATACTTTAGTAATCTCAAACTTCTCCAACCTTCACGCAATACATGAGCGTGAGCCATGGATATAGCACTATGGGTGGAATAGAATATAATGATGGGGGTTATGTGGAGAAGACAAAAAAGGAGAAAGTCTCACATCAACGAGGCTAATCAATGGGCTGTGGAGATGCCCACCGATTGATGTTAATGCAAGGAGTAGGGATTGCCATGCAACAGATGCACTAGAGCTATAAATGTATGAAAGCTCAACAAAAGAAACTAAGTGGGTGTGCATCCAACTTGCTTGCTCACGAAGACCTAGGGCACTTGAGGAGGCCCATTGTTGGAATATACAAGCCAAGTTCTATAATGAAAAATTCCCACTAGTATATGAAAGTGACAAGACAAAAGACTCTCTATCATGAAGATTATGGCGCTACTTTGAAGCACAAGTGTGGAAAAAGGATAGTAGCATTGTCCCTTCGTTTTTTTTTGTTTTTTTATTTTATTTGGCCTTTCTTTTTTTATTTGGCCTTTCCCCTTTTTTTATTTGGGACAATGCTCTATGAATGATGATCATCACACTTCTATTTATTCACAACTCAATGATTACAACTCGATGCTAGAACAAAAGATGACTATATGAATGCCTCCGACGGTGTACCGGGATATGCAATGAACCAGGAGTGACATGTATGAAAGAATTATGAATGGTGGCTTTCCCACAAATACTATGTCAACTACATGATCATGCTGAGCAATATGACAATGATGAATGTGTCATGATAAACGGGATGGTGGAAAGTTGCATGTCAATATATCTCGGAATGGCTATGGAAATGCCATAATAGGTAGGTATGGTGGCTGTTTTGAGGAAGATATAAGGAGGTTAATGTGTGAAAGAGTGTATCATATCATGGGGTTTGGATGCATTGGCGAAGTTTGCACCAACTCTCAATGTGAGAAAGGGCAATGCACGGTACCGAAGAGGCTAGCAATGATGGAAGGGTGAGAGTGCGTATAATCCATGGACTCAACATTAGTCATAAAGAACTCACATACTTATTGCAAAAATCTACAAGTCATCAAAAACCTCAGCACTACGCGCATGATCCTAGGGGGATAGATTCGTAGGAAAAGACCATCGCTCGTCCCCGACCGCCACTCATAAGGAAGACAATCAAAGAACACCCCATGTTTCAAATTTGTTACATAACGTTTACCATACGTGCATGCTACGGGACTTGCAAACTTCAACACAAGCATTTCTCAAATTCACAACTACTTAACTAGCACGACTTTGATATTATTACCTCCATATCTCAAAACAATCATGAAGCATCAAACTTCTCTTAGTATTCAAAACACTCATAAGAAAAAAAATTATTCATCTTGAACACCTAGCATATTAGGA
The DNA here is from genome assembly GCF_003073215.2 of Triticum urartu. Classification (NCBI taxonomy): domain Eukaryota; kingdom Viridiplantae; phylum Streptophyta; class Magnoliopsida; order Poales; family Poaceae; genus Triticum; species Triticum urartu. The sequence goes on from NC_053024.1 coordinate 478,914,344, forward strand.
TTATTTAAGAAAATTACCATGCTATTTAAGACTCTCAAAATAATCTAAGTGAATCATGAGAGATCAATAGTTTCTATAAAACAAATCCACCACTCTTCTCTAAAAGATATAAGTGAAGTACTAGAGCAAAACTATATAACTCAAAAGATATAAGCGAAGCACATAGAGTATTCTAACAAATTCCAAATCACATATGGCTCTCTCAAAAGGTGTGTACAGCAAGGATGATTGTGGTAAACTGAAAAATAAATACTCAAATAATACAAGACGTTCCAAGCAAAACACATATCATGTGGTGAATAAAAATATAGCTCCAAGTAAAGTTACCGATAGAAGTAGACGAAAAGAGGGGATGCCTTCCGGGGCATCCCCAAGCTTTGGCTTTTAGGTGTCCTTAGATTATCTTGGGGGTGCCATGGGCATCCCCAAGCTTAGGATCTTGCCACTCCTTGTCCCATAATCCATCAAATCTTTACCCAAAACTTGAAAACTTCACAACACAAAACTTAAAGTAGAAAATCTCGTGAGCTCCGTTAGCGAAAGAAAACAAAATACCACTTCAAGGTACTGTAATGAACTCATTATTTATTTATATTGGTGTTAAACCTACTGTATTCCAACTTCTCTATGGTTTATAAACTATTTTACTAGCCATAGATTCATCAGAATAAGCAAACAACACACGAAAAACAGAATCTGTGAAAAACAGAACAGTCTGTAGTAATCTGTAGCTAGCGCAAGATCTGGAACCCCCAAAATTCTAAAATAAATTTATGGACGTGAGGAATTTATATATTAATCATCTTAAAAAATAATTAACTAAATATCACTTTCCAAATAAAAATGTCAGCAGTTCTCGTGAGCGCTAAAGTTTCTGTTTTTTACAGCAAGATTAACAAGACTTTCCCTAAGTCTTCCCAACGGTTCTACTTGGCACAAACACTAATTAAACACAAAAAACACAACCTAAACAGAGGATATATAAATTATTTATTACTAAACAGGAGCAAAAAGCAAGGAATAAAAATAAAATTGGGTTGCCTGCCAACAAGCGCTATCGTTTAACGCCCCTAGCTAGGCATAAAAAGCAAGGATAGATCTAGGTATTGCCATCTTTGGTAGGCAATCCATAAGTGGATCTCATAATAGATTCATAAGGTAATTTAATTTTCTTTCTAGGAAAGTGTTCCATGCCTTTCCTTAACGGAAATTGGAATCTAATATTTCCTTCCTTCGTATCAATAATTGCACCAATCGTTCTAAGGAAAGGTCTACCAAGAATAATAGGACATGAAGGATTGCAATCTATGTCAAGAACAATAAAATCTATGGGCACATAATTCCTATTTGCAACAATAAGAACATCATTAATTCTTCCCATAGGTTTCTTAATAGTGGAATCCGCGAGGTGCAAGTTTAGAGAGCAATCATCAAAATCACGGAAACCTAACAAATCACACAAAGTCTTTGGAATCATGGAAACACTAGCACCCAAATAACATAAAGCATAGCATTCATGATCTTTAATTTTAATTTTAATAGTTGGTTCCCACTCATCATAAAGTTTTCTAGGAATATAAACTTCTAACTCAAGTTTTTCTTCATAAGATTGCATCAAGGCATCAACGATATGTTTAGTGAACGCTTTATTTTGACTATAAGCATGAGGAGAATTTAGCACGGATTGCAACAAGGAAATACAATCAATCAAAGAGCAATTTTCATAATTAAATTCCTTGAAATCCAAAATAGTGGGTTTAGCAACATCTAGGGTTTTAATTTCTTCGATCCCACTTTCATCAATTTTAGCATCAAGATCTAAAAACTCTGAATTCTTGGAACGTCTTCTAGGTAAAGGTGGATCATATTCAGTCCCATCATTATTAAGATTCATATTGCAAAACAAAGATTTAATAGGGGACACATCAATAACTTTTAGATCTTCATCTTTATTTTCATAGCAACTAGAAGAACACGCTCTTATAAAGGCATCTTTCTTCTTTTGCATATCACACAAATCAACGAAGCTATTTAGATGGGTAGCGACATCTTCACTAGGAAGTCCGGAAAACGGATCTTTCATGACAAGATTCAGCAAAGCAGTATTAATTTCACAAGATTCAGCATCGGTAAGAGGAGCAATCGGAGTGCTAATAAAATCATTGTTGTTGGTATTGGTAAAGTCACACAAGTTAGTATTATCTTGAGCCATCGTGACAAGCAAAAAAACTAACACACAAGCAAACAAAAAGCAAGCGGGCAAAAAGAGGCAAATTAGATAAAGAGAGGGCGAATAAAACGGCAAGGGTGAAGTGGGGGAGAGGAAAATGAGAGGCAAATGGCAAATAATTTAATGCGGGAGATAGCGATTGTGATGGGTACTTGGTATATTGACTTTTGCGTAGACTCCCCGGCAACGGCGCCAGAAATCCTTCTTGCTACCTCTTGAGCACTGCGTTGGTTTTCCCCAAAGAGGAAGGGATGATGCAGCAAAGTAGCATAAGTATTTCCCTCGGTTTTTGAGAACCAAGGTATCAATCCAGTAGGAGGCTACGCGCGAGTCCCTCGTACCTGCACAAAACAAATAAATCCTCGCAACCAACGCGATAAGGGGTTGTCAATCCCTACACGACCACTTACGAGAGTGAGATCTGATAGATATGATAAGATAATATTTTTGGTATTTTTATGATAAAGATGCAAAGTAAAATAAAAGAAAAGTGGAAAGCAAAGGAAATAACTAAGTATTGGAAGATTAATATGATGAAGATAGACCCGGGGGCCATAGGTTTCACTAGTGGCTTCTCTCAAGAGCATAAGTATTCTATAGTGGGTGAACAAATTACTGTTGAGCAATTGACAGAATTGAGCATAGTTATGAGAATATCTAGGTATGATCATGTATATAGGCATCACGTCCGAGACAAGTATATCGACTCCTGCCTGCATCTACTACTATTAGTCCACTCATCGACCGCTATCCAGAATGCATCTAGAGTATTAAGTTAATGAAAACAGAGTAATGCCTTAAGCAAGATGACTTGATGTAGAGGGATAAACTCATGCAATATGATGAAAACCCCATCTTGTTATCCTCGATGGCAGCAATACAATACGTGCCTTGCTGCCCCTACTGTCACTAGGAAAGGACACCGCAAGATTGAACCCAAAGCTAAGCACTTCTCCCATTGCAAGAAATATCAATCTAGTAGGCCAAACCAAACTGATAATTCGAAGAGACTTGCAAAGATAACAAATCATACATAAAATAATTCAGAGAAGATTCAAATATTGTTCATAGATAGACTTGATCATACACCCACAATTCATCGGTCTCAACAAACACACCGCAAAAAGATGATTACATTGAATAGATCTCCACAAGAGAGGGGGAGAACATTGTATTGAGATCCAAAAAGAGAGAAGAAGCCATCTAGCTAATAACTATGGACCCGTAGGTCTGAGATAAACTACTCACACTTCATTGAAGGGGCTATGGTGATCGATGCCCCCTCCGTGATCGATGCCCCCTCCGGCGGAGCTGCGGAACATGCCCCAATATGGGACCTCGTGGATACAAAAAGTTGCGACGGTGGAATTAGGGTTTTGGCTCCGTATCTGATCGTTTGGGGGTACGTAGGTATATATAGGAGGAAGGAGTACGTCGGTGGAGCAACAGGGGGCCCACGAGGGTGGAGGGCGCGCCTGGGGGGGGGGGGGGGGGGGGGGGGGGGGGGGGGGGGTAGGTGCCCCCCTACCTCATGGCCTCCTCTTTTGTGTCTTGACGTAGGGCCCGAGTCTCCTGGGTCTTGTTCGTTGAGAAAATCACGTTCCCGAAGGTTTCATTCCGTTTGGACTCCGTTTGATATTCCTTTTCTTCGAAACCCTAAAACAGGCAAAAAACAACAATTCTGGGCTGGGCCTCCTGTTAGTAGGTTAGTCCCAAGAATTATATAAAAGTGGATAATAAAGCCCAATAATGTCCAAAACAGTAGATAATATAGCATGGAGCAATCAAAAATTATAGATACGTTGGAGACATATCGTCCATCTTATTGGGTACGGGACCGTAATCCATCTATTTCAGATGCACACGCGCTAGTGCATAACAATATGGATTATATGTATTATATTTGCCACCACAAATGAGGGAATTAATTTCATGTAATCGGCCAGCCACAGCTCCATGACAAACTATACATCTAAATTCTCAGCGTTATTTTTATGTAACATTGGCGAGAGGTAAACGACGGTGATTGTTTCCTTTGTTTGGAGATTGATTACCATCCGTGATACGTGAATTCATTGTGGCCTTGTACGTTTGGTTTTGGTATTTGAAGATTGATTACCATCCGTTAGTTGGGTTACCAAAGAAGAAATCAATCACCATATGTAGAAAAAGGAACTACATTGCACATGCTTACATCTCATCTACTCGTAAGAATATATAGAATTGGAGCAAACAAAATAAGTGCGGACGAGAGATAAAACATCAATGAGGATCCCTAATGTCTTGACTAATATGTTGTCCTCCAGCTTGAGAAGCACCTACAAGAAATTGGGAGGTGGTGAATAGTCTCCGCTGTTTATTTTCGCTGTTTTTTTCGTCTCTCCTCCCACCCCTCCCACCCTGGTCCATCGGTTTATTTTTCTCTCCACTCTTTATTACAACCAGAACTTTCCTAATGTATAACAAATCACGAATCTAACTTCCTTAAAATTATGCAAATCAATCGATTCCTATGCACGCCCATGCCCGAGCCTGCCGCTCTTCTTCCACGCCCGCGGGGCCACTCCCTCTCCATGCCCACGCCCATGCTATACCGCGTCGGTCGCGCCCGCCGCTGCCGTCGCGCTCGCCGCAACCACCGCACCACTGTGCCCTGCGCGACACACACCCTGGCCGCGCTTCACACTCTCACTGGCTGCGCTTGCCCCGTCTGTTGCCGCCTATCCCTTCGCTCGCCCCGCTGTCGCGCCCCTGCCTCGTGCCGCCTCCAGTCGTGGCCATCTTCTGCCGGCCGCCCCCTCAGCCACGCCGGCCGCATCTCTGCCCTCCACCGTCGGCCGCTCGCCTCGCCTGCTGTGTGCTGCTTCCTGCTGCTATGCGCTACTCTACCGCTACTACACTGCTGCGCCATGCCCTCGATACCGCCGTGGAAAAATGTGGCGGAGGGATTGTTAATGGAGTACGAGAAGGAGGTGGCGGAGAAGGTGTGGAGAGGCAGGAGGGCTGGGGTGGTGTCACCTGGCTGTGGTGGAGGTGTTTATGCGAGAAGGAGCCGGAGTGGAAGGAGACGTCACAATTGGAAAGAATCGCAAAAAAATCATAACCCGGAGATCTCATTCCAAAAAATGCTAATATCGATGGAGGGGTGATTTATTTCAATAGGTGGAAAAGATAGGAAATATTGGTTGTTATCAAGGAAAGGTAAAAATTTAGGAAAGTTAGGATTTTTGAACTGATTTCTATGCAAATGGGGTTTTATTGTTTGGTAACGTGATATCAGTACCTGCCCGTTTGTGACGTGTCTGATTAGGAAAGTTTGCAAATTTAAGAAACTATTTATTGGGAGGAAAGTTGTGACGTGTCTGTTATTTGTTTCCTAAAACAAATTTCACTAATAAGAGAAATCGATTGATTTAGATAAGTTAGGTAAGTTAGATTAAAATGTATTATTTGTTTCCTAAAAATTTGTTATTTGTTTCCTAAGACAAATTAAACCAATAAAAGGAATCGATTGATTTGCATAATTTAAGGAAGTTAGATCCGTGATTTGTTATACGTTAGGAAAGTTCTGGTTGTAATAAAGAGTGGAGAGAAAAATAAACCGATGGACCAGGGTGGGAGGGGGTGGTGGGAGGAGAGACGAAAAAACCAGCGAAAATAAACCGCAGAGACTATTCACCAACTCGTCCATTAGGAGTAGATATAATTGTTCTCACACAATTCCTACCGTAGCATATCATTTCCACAATTTATATTGAGCAATATAAGCCATAGGAACTAGAAAACAAGCAAACTATGCATTGAAAACAGAATCTGTCAAAAACAGAACATTCTGTAGTAATGTGCACTCAAACCATACTTCTGCCATTCCAAAAATTCTGAAAATTTAGGACCATATGAGAAATTTGTATATTAATATTTTACAAATAGATTCAACTCAAATTCACTCTTCTGTAAAAAAACTAGAATTATTTTCGTGAGCGTAAAAGTTTCTGTTCTTTAGCAAGATCAAATCAACTATCACCAACATGATCCCAAAGGCTTTACTTGGCACTTTATTGAAACAAAAACTATAAAACATGATTACTACAGTAAAATAATCATGTGAACACACAAAAACAGTAGGTAAAAGTGTTGGGTTGTCTCCCAACAAGTGCTTTTCTTTTATGCCTTTTAAGCTAGGCATGATGATTTCAATGATGCTTGCATAAAAGATAAGAATTGAAACATAACAAGAGCATCATGAAACACATGGCAAGCACATTTAAGCCTAACCCACTTCCTATTCATAGGAATTTTGTGAGCAAACAATTTATGCGAACAAGAATCAACTAGCATAGGAAGGCAAAACAAGCACAACTTCAAGATTTTCAACACATAGAGGGGAAACTTGATATCATTGCAATTCCTACAATCATAAGTTCTCCCTCACAATAATTTTCAGTAGCATCATGAATGAATTCAACAATATAACTATCACATAAAGCATTCTTTTCATGATGCATAAGCATAGAAATTTTGACACTCTCCACATAAGCAAATTTATTCTCATCAATAGTTGTGGGAGCAAACTCAACAAAATAACTCTCATGTGATTGGAAATTAAAATCATGATGACAAGTTTCATGTTTATAATTATTCAATATAGCATACATGTCATCACCATAATAATCATGTATAGGAGGCATGCAATCATCATAATAAATTTTCTCAAAACTTGAGGGACTAAAAATATCATATTCATCAAATATATCATCCCCAAGCTTATGGCTTTGCATATCATTAGCATCATGGACATTCAAAGAATTCATACTAATAACATTGCAATCATGCTCATCATTCAAACATTTTGTGCCAAACATTTTATTGACTTCTTCTTCTAACAATTAAGCACAATTTTCCGAACCATCATTTTCAAGAAAGATATTATAAAGATGATCAATAATATGATACAACCTCAATTCCATTTTTTGTAGTTTTCTTTTATAAACAAAACTAGTGATAAAACAAGAAGCTAAAAGATTCAATTGCAAGATCTAAAGATATACCTTCAAGCACTCACCTCCCCGGCAACGGCGCCAGAAACGAGCTTGATGTCTACTACGCAACTTTATTCTTGTAGACACATGTTGGGCCTCCAAGCGTAGAGTTTTATAGGATAGTAGCAATTTTCCCTCAAGTGGATGACCTAAGGTCTATCAATCCGTGAGAGATGTAGGATGAAGATGGTCTCTCTCAAATGACCCTGCAACCAAATACAAGAAATCTCTTGTGTCCCCAACACACCCAATACAATGGCAAATTGTATAGGTGCACTAGTTCGACGAAGAGATGGTGATAAAATTGTAATACATATGGGAGAAATGTATTTTTATAATATAAATAAATAAAAACAGCAAGGTATAAAATAGTAAACGGGCACAAAAACGGTATTGCAATGCTTAAAAACAAGGCACAAGGTCCATACTTTCGCTAGTGCAATCTCTCAACAATGCTAACATAGTTGGATCATATGATTATCCCTCAAAGTACAGCAAAGAATCACTCCCGAGTTCCTATTAGCAAATAACAAAAGGTAGGAATTGTTTGTAGGGTGCGAAGCCACCTCAAAGCTATTCTTTCCGATCGATCTATTCAAGAGTTCGTACTAAAATAACACAAAGCTATTTCCGTTCGATCTATCCTAGAGTTCGTACTAGAATAACACCAAAACATATTCATATTCATAATACTCAATCCACACAAATAACTATAAAGAGACCCCGAAGTTTTCGTTGGAGAAAAACGTACATCAACCCCTATGCATAGATTACCCCAATATCACCGCGGGAATCTGCGAGTTGAATGCCATAACATATATCAAGTGAATCAATAAGATACCCCAATTTTCACCTCAAGTATTCATATCGCAAGACATATATCATGTGTTCTCATCTCTGAATATTCAATCCGACAAGAAAAAACTTCAAAGGGTAAAGATTCAATTCACCACAACGAGAGTATAGAGGGGAGAAACATCATATGATCTGACTATATTAACAAAGCTCATGATATAGATCACGAGGGAGAGAGAGAGATTAAACACATAGCTGCTAGTACAAACCCTTAGACCTGAGGGTGGACTACTCCCTCCTCATCATGGTGGCCGCCGGGATGATGAAGATGGCCACCGGAGATGATTCCCCCCTCCGGCAGGGTGCCAGAACGGGTCTAGATTGGTTTTCGGTGGCTATGGAGCCCTGCGGCGGCGGAACTTCTGATTTAGGTTAACCCCGAGGGGTTTCGGAATATTTGGGAATTTATAGTGCAAAGAAGGGGTACGGGAGGCCACCGAGGTGGGCACAACCCCTGGCGCGCCCTGGTGGGTTGTGCCCCCCTCGGGGCACCCCCCAGGTGCTGCTCTGGCCCATCGGGAGTCTTCTGGCCCATAAAAAATCCACAAAAAGTTTCACGGTGTTTGGACTCCATTTAATATTGATTTTCCGCGATGTGAAAAACAAGCAAAAAACAGCAACTGGCACTAGGCACTGGTTTAATAGGTTAGTCCCAAAAATGATATAAAGTTGCTATAAAATGATTGTAAAACATCCAAGAATGATAATATATTGTCATGAATACTTCATCAATTATAGATACGTTGGAGACGTATCACTTCCTCCTTCGGGTCTTCGGAGGCCGCCCTCTTCTTCTTCCTCGTCTCCCTCGTGGGAGGAGAGGGCTTCGGTCTCTTCGGAAACTGTGTCCGAAGGACCCTTGTGGCGGGGGCCGCCCTTGGCCTCCTTGCCCTTCTTATTCTTGGCTTTCTTCTCTGGCGCTTGATATGGCGTAGAAACCAGCATCTCCGTTAGTTGGGGGGTGAGCGGGTTCTTCGGTAGTTGCGCCGGACAGTTGATCCGCTTCGCCTTCGCCGTCCAGCCCTGTACGGAAGGAGGATAATATAATCTTTATCACATCTGAAGTGTTATCCAAATAAGTCTTCGGAAGAGTTATGCTTACTGCTGAGGCCGGGTTCTCGCTGTCGAGCCCGATGTCCTCGGTCTTCATCGGCCAACTCTTTTGGGCCTTGAAAAGCTGCTTCCATATGTCTTCGTGCGTGGTGCCAAAGAAGCGCTTCAAGGTCCGTGGTTCTTCCGGATTGAACTCCCATACGGGAAGGCCCGGAGTTGGCGGGGAAGGACACGGCGGAAGAGAATCACGTGGATCACATTTGTGAGACCAGTGTTTTTGCCCAACACATTGGAGATGCGCTTCTACAACACCATCACCTCTGGTTGGGACCCCCAATCAAGGCCTGATAACCCACAAGTATAGGGGATCGCAACAGTTTTTGATAAGTAAGAGTGTCGAACCCAATGAGGAGCTAAAGGCAGAACAAATATTCCCTCAAGTTCTATCGACCACCTATACAACTCTACGCACGCTTGATGTTCACTTTACCTAGAACAAGTATGAAACTAGAAATACTTTGTAGGTATTGTTGGATAGGTATGCAAGATAATAAAGATCAAGTAAATAAAAAGTAGGGGCTGTTTAGATAAAGTACAACTAAGTTAGGTTTAGTAGAGAGCTTGTTGTCACGAGAAAGTTATTTGTCCCTAGGCAATCGATAACTAGACCGGTAATCATTATTACAATTTTATTTGAGGGAGAGGCATAAGCTAACATAATTTCTCTACTTGGATCATATGCACTTATGATTCGAACTCTAGCAAGCATCCGCAACTACTAAAGATTCATTAAGGTAAAACCCAACCATAGCATTAAAGCATCAAGTCCTCTTTATCCCATACACAAACAACCTACTTACTCGGGTCTATGCTTCTGTTCACTCACACCACCCACCATAAGCAAATCATGAGCATATTGCAAACCCTACAGCGGGGATCCCTCACGCTTGCGTGACACGAAGAGCACCATAGGACAGAACCAATAATAAAACATGCAACTCAAACCAATATTGATCATCAAATAGCCATTAGGACAAAACGGATCTACTTAAACATCATAGGATAGCCATACATCATAGGGAAATAATATATAGCGTTGAGCACCATGTTTAAGTAGAGATTACAGCGGGTAAGAGAGAGGTTACACCGCTGCATAGAGGGGGGAAGAGTTGGTGATGATGGTGGTGAAGTTGTTGGTGAAGATTGCGGTGATGACGATGGCCCCCGGTGGCACTCTGGCGCCACCGGAAGCAAGGGGGAGAGGCCCCCCCTTCTTCTTCTTCTTCCTTGACCTCCTCCCTAGATGGGAGAAGGGTTTCCCCTCTGGTCCTTGGCCTCCATGGCGTGGGAGGGGCGAGAGCCCCTCTGAGATTGGATCTGTCTCTCTGTTTCTGCGTTCTCTCCTGGCTCTGTTTCACTGTTTCGTGTATATATGGAGATCCGTAACTCTGATTGGCCTGAAACCTTCGCCGTGATTTTTTCCCGAAAATTAGCTTTCTTGCGGCAAAAGAAGAGCATCAACCGCCTTACGGGTGGTGTAACATCCCAAATTTTCAATTTGGAATGTTATACATTAGCTCATCATTGCATATCATAATTTTTTTGCTTTTGGTTTGATCCTAGAAATTTCTACGCAACTCAAGGACCCACGGAGAGAGTTGCGGGATTTCGTTATTTTCATATTTGAGTTTTCTCAAATTTTGAAGATAGGATCATTTGGTTTTAATTATTTTATCATCAATTATTTCTATTACAAAAATATGAGAGAGGGAATAAAATGACTTTCCCAAAATAAAGAAATATTGAGGATTTAATAATAAAATCAAATAAGATTTTGTTTCGGAATTTTTTGTTATTTATTTGAATTTAGGAAAAATGTGCGTTTTTCAAGATTGCATTTAGGCCCCAAATAAATGTTCACCTTGTGCGGCTTGATTTTAGAAGCCCGGGAAAATTTATTTCGGGATTTTTGGAGTCCGTTTAGTATTTCTTTTTATTTTTCTTCTGCGCGTAATTATTTTAAAAAAAACGAACCGACCAAGGGCCTAGTCCGACTAGGACTCCCGGCCCATTAGGCTATATATAGTCGGGGGAGCCCAACCGAAAAGCCCAGCCCCCCGCCGCCCCAAGCCGCCGCCGCCCCGCCGCCGCCGCCGACGCCGCCGGAGCGCGCCCGAACGCCGCCCCGCCGCCGCCGCCGCCGCACGGAGCCGCCGCGCCGCCGCCTCGCCGACCCGCCGCCCGAGGTCGCCTCGTAATCCGCGCCGCCGTTTTTTTCTTTGAAAAAACCATTCGGTTTTTCCGTCGGTTTTTTTAGTTTCGGTTTTTTTAAATAGATCAGTTTTTCCGATTTATTTAAATAGCGAGCGTTCGTCCGTTCGTTCGTTCTAGCGAACGTTCGTCGTTTTTCTTTTTCTCGGATTAAATCCGCGATTTTTCTGATCGCGATTTCTGATCCGATTTTCGTTTTAGTATAACTTTTAGCTCGTTTACCGGAATCAGACGATTCAAGCGCCTGGAGTTTCGTCTCAAAACCCTCTATCCTTTTAACCAACTTAAACAAGTTTTTGCTACTATAAAAATTGCCTTAGATCCAGATTAGTAGAACAAAGGTGTTTTCTTTCGTCGTTTGACTTTCGTTGATTCGTTTGATTTGATTCTTTTTTCCAACCGGAGTTCTTAAGTTGAACCTTCTGGTTAGATCTCTTATTTGAATTTTACCTGTGCATTAGATGAATACTTATTGTATGCTTGTTTGTTTGTCTGCAATAGAATACCCGGAGTGCGCCGCCTGTTACTTCGAATATCTAGGTTTCGCGGATCATCAGCAAGGCAAGTAACACTTTGATCATACCTTTCCTACTACCCAGTTTTATTGCATTAGATCAATTCTCACACATTGCATGATTAGGATCTAATTAAATTGTGAGATGGGAAGTAGTTGAGGTAGTACCTATTACCTGTTTTATTATCAAACCTTGGGAGTTACTTCTACGTTTGCCATTATGCCATGCTATGCTAGTAGACGTGGATTGGGTGAGTGATATCCATGACAGATGTGAGTTTGTTAATTAATGGTTTATCTAAGGTGGAAACTTAAACACACATCTGGGTGGATTGAGGTACCTGGGTATTCCAAGATTGCCTGTTTTTCTTTATGGACTGCCACCCAGGCTCAAAGGGATCATGAGATTTTTCATACTAGAAACTTCCGTGTGCAGCCACAAGCCATTATGGGCTCTGGCATAGTTGATTAAGTCGTGCGAACTCTTACAGGGTAGACTAGCAGATGTAGGGGAAAGTAGGTTTAACGGTCTATCCATCGTAAGGTGCTAGTGCTTCTGAAAGACTATGTCTCGGTCATCCGTCTTCTCAAACACCATGTAGTGCGAGAAACCAAACGGAGGCGATCGAGTCTTGTGGGGAAAAGTGTGCAAACCTCTGCAGAGTGTAACAAACTAATCATGGTTAGCCGTGTCCCCGGTTATGGACAACTTGAGTATCTAGTACTTGGATTATCATGTGAATCTCAGCATGTTACTCTAAATTAATTTTGTTGGGTTTTGATAATGATGATGTTTAATTGGGATTGAGGATGCTGTCAACCATTCTCAATGTTTAACAACCACCATTATAGTAAATAAAATTTTTTCCTTTGTTGTAGGGAAAAATTGGCTTTACGCAAAACTGTAACCATAGAGCTTTCCACCAGCCAAATATGCATATAGTATAGCTGTTTCATTCCATTACTCTCTATGTGTTACATTGCCAGCATATTCCATGTGCTGACCCGTTTCGGGCTACAACGTTAATGTTGCAGACTTTTCAGACGACGATTAAGGAGTTTTTAGGTTGTGGTTCTATACTCAGTGATGCCGTTTGAGTTGATGGACTCACTTATCTTCCAAGCCTTTTGCTGTTATCGTTATTAGATGGCCTTAAGCCATATTTATTGTAATAAGTTCTCTTTTGAGACACTCGATGTAATAAGTGTGTGATTGCTACTCTGTTATAAATCCTCCGAGTATTGTGTGGTGTCAGCATTACTGATCCAGGGATGACACCCGAGCACAGAGATCAGACTGTTTGAGGTCTGGTCGCTACAAGTGGTTCACGAGGGTAGGGGGCGCGCCCAGGGGGGGCAGGCGCGCCCCCTGCCTCGTGACCACCTCGGGCACCGTCTCGCGTGGATTTTTCTTCCGGAATTTTCCAAATATTCCAAAAAGTATCTCCGTCCATTTTTATCCCGTTTGGACTCCGTTTGATATGGATATTCTGCGAAACCAAAAACATGCAACAGACAGGAACTGGAACTGGGCACTGGATCAATATGTTAGTCCCAAAAATAGTATAAAAAGTTGCCAAAATTATATGAAAGTTGTAGAATATTGGCATGGAACAATCAAAAATTATAGATACGACGGAGACGTATCAGCATCCCCAAGCTTAATTCATGCTCGTCCTCGAGTAGGTAAATGATAAAAAAAGATAATTTTTGATGTGGAATGCTACCTAGCATAATCTTGATCACATATCTAATCATGGCATGAATATTAAGACACGAGTGATTCAAATCAATAGTCTATCATTTGACATAAAAACAATAATACTTCAAGCCCACTAATAAAGCAATCATGTCTTTTCAAAACAACAAGGCCAAAGAAAGTTATCCCTACAAAATCATATAGTCTGGCTATGCTCCATCTTCACCACACAAAATACTCACATCATGCACAACCCCGATGACAAGCCAAGCAATTGTTTCATACTTTTGACGTTCTCAAACCTTTTCAACTTTCACGCAATACATGAGCGTGAGCCATGGACATAGCACTGTAGGTGGAATAGAATAATGGTTATGGAGAAGACAAAAAGGAGAAGATAGTCTCACATCAACTAGGCGTATCAAGGTGCTATGGAGATGTCCATCAATAGATATAAATGTGAGTGAGTAGGGATTGCCATGCAACGGATGCACTAGAGCTATAAGTATATGAAAGCTCTAACTGAAACTAAGTGGGTGTGCATCCAACTTGCTTGCTCATGAAGACCTAGGGCATTTGAGGAAGCCCATCGTTGGAATATACAAGCCAAGTTCTATAATGAAAATTCCCACTAGTATATGAAAGTGATAACTCAAGAGACTCTCTATATGAAGAACATGGTGCTACTTTGAAGCACAAGCGTGGTAAAAGGATAGTAACATTGCCCCTTCTCTCTTTTTCTCTCATTTTTTTGTAGGCTTCTTTGGCCTCTCTCTCTTTTTTTTGGGGCTTCTTTGGCCACTTTTATTTTGATAACCTCACATGGGACAATGTTCTAATAATGATGATCATCACACTTTTATTTACTTGCAACTCAATATTACAACTCGATATCTAGAACAAAGATATGACTCTATATGAATGCCTCTGGCGGTGTACCGGGATGTGCAATGATCTAGCGTAGCAATGACATCAAAAACGGACAAGCCATGAAAACATCATGCTAGCTATCTTACGATCATGCAAAGCAATATGACAATGAATTCTCAAGTCATGTATATGATGACGAGGAAAGTTGCATGGAAATATATCTTGGAATGGCTATGGAAATGCTATGATAGGTAGGTATGGTGGCTGTTTTTAGGAAGGTATATGGTGGGTTTATGGTACCGGCGAAATTTGCGCGGTACTAGAGAGGCTAGCAATGATGGAAGGGTGAGAGTGCGTATAATCCATGGACTCAACATTAGTCATAAAGAACTCACATACTTATTGCAAAAATCTATTAGTCATCGAAACAAAGTACTACGCGCATGCTCCTAGGGGGATAGATTGGTAGGAAAGACCATCGCTCGTCCCCGACCGCCACTCATAAGGTAGACAATCAATAAATACCTCATGCTCCAACTTCGTTACATAACGGTTCACCATACGTGCATGCTACGGGAATCACAAACCTCAAAACAAGTATTTCTACAATTCACAACCACCCACTAGCATGACTCTAATATCACCATCTTTATATCGCAAAACTATTGCAAGGAATCAAACATATCATATTCAGTGATCTACAAGTTTTATGTAGGATTTTATGACTAACCATGTGAATGACCAGTTTCTGTCATCTCTCTAAATGGATATAAGTGAAGCAAGAGAGTTTAATTCTTTTTACAAAAGATATGCCCGTTCTCTAACAAATCTAAGTGAAGCAAAAGAGCATTCTACAAATGGTGGTTGTCTATGTAAAGAGAAACATGCAATCCAAGCTTCAAATGATATAAGTGAAGCACATGAAGCATTCTATAAAGCCATACTCAAAAGATATAAGTGAAGTGAAATGAGCATCCTATAGATCAACCTAGGACTACCTCATACCATCATGGTGCATAAAATAAAAATGAAAACTAAATGCAAAAGACGCTCCAAGATTGCACATATCGCATGAATGAAACAAATCCGAAAACATACCGATACTTGTTGAAGAAAGAGGGGATGCCTTCCCAGCATCCCCAAGCTTAGACGCTTGAGTCTCCTTGAATATTTACTTGGGGTGCCTCGGGCATCCCCAAGCTTGAGCTCTTGCCTCTCTTCCTTCTTCTTACATCGAGACCTTCTCGATCATCGAACACTTCATCCACACAAAACTTCAACAGAAAACTCGATAAGATCCGTTAGTATAATAAAGCAAATCACTACTCTAAGTACTGTTGCAAACTAATTCATATTTTGTTTTTGCATTATGTCTACTGTAATATAAATTTTCGTGGCTTAATCCACTAATATAAATTGATAGTTTCATCAAAACAAGCAAACTATGCATCAAAAAAAGAATCTGTCTAAAACAGAACAGTCTGTAATAATCTGAACATTCACCATACTTCTGATGCTTGAAAAATTCTAACACAAGTAGGAAAAATAAACAATTTTTATAGGAAGACAGCGCAAAAATAATCAGAACCATTTGATGTTCCAGCTAAAAATGTAAAATCACGCACTACAGCCAAAGTTTCTGTCCTGCACCGTACAAACCATCAAGCAAATGTAAACATCCTAAAGGCAAACCTTGGCACATTATTTTTATAATACAATGGAATTGTACAAGGGGATAATTATTTTTGTTGAAAAGTTTCTGTAATCAAGATTCACAAAGTTGCCGTGAGCATGAACAAAGTTCAAGGAGCTCTCCCACTTCAACAATGCTTGTCTTTCTCACTTTCACTTTCCTTTTTGAAAAAGTTTTGGGTTCCCCTCTTTATTTTTGTTGTTTTTAAACTATATAAAAGAACTCAATAGAAATAAATGACTCTCTAAAACTTCTGGGTTGTCTCCCTGGCAGCGCTTTCTTTAAAGCCATTAAGCTAGGCATATAGTGCTCAAGTAATGAATCCACCCGGATCCCAAGGTATATCAAAGCCAATTTTAATTAACAATGATTTATCATTTAGTAGTGAGCACAAAGTAACATATATCATGTAACAACGAAGTCTAACTCTCTTCCTATGCATCGGCATGTCATAAAAGAACAATTCGTGCACACATAGTAAAGGCCAATGCATAGTATAACCAGTTTCTTGCAATTTTATCATATTGGAAACATAGAGAGGTGGAGATATAGTTCCTCTCTCATAATAATTGCAAGTAGGAGCAGAAAGCACATGCATATTATATCTATCAAAATCATCATGTGCAACTGTAAAAGGCAACCCATCAATGTAATCCTTAATAAAAGGAAACTTCTCCGATATAGTGTAATTGGGAGAATTCAAAAAGATAATAGGACTATCATGTGCGGGTGCAATAGCAACAATTTCATGTTTAACATAAGGAACTATAGCAAGTTCCTCTCCATAAGCATAATTCATATTGGCATCTTGGC
Source organism: Triticum urartu (assembly GCF_003073215.2). NCBI lineage: Eukaryota > Viridiplantae > Streptophyta > Magnoliopsida > Poales > Poaceae > Triticum > Triticum urartu. The sequence goes on from NC_053024.1 coordinate 478,931,381, forward strand.
CACAAGCATCATCAAAAAGGGATATTTCAAAAGAATCGACGGGATCATAACAGTCATCATAGCAATCATCCTTTGGTAAGCACGGAGGGGAATTAAACAATGTATGAGTTGAAGAGTTACTCTCATTAGAAGGTGGGCACGGGTGATCAATCCGCTCTTCCTCCTTTTGTTCTTTTCTCTCCTCCTCATCTTTTTCATCCAATGAGCTCACAGTTTCATCAACTTCTTCTTCCATAGATTCCTACAAAATATTAGTCTCTTCTTGGACAGCGGAGACTTTCTCAATAAGCGCAATAATATAGGAATTATATTCATAATCATCATAGTAATATTTTAAGATAGCTAAATTTTCAGGCCTATAAACATCATCATCATAAGCTTCATTATTTTCAAACAAAGATTCAATTTCATAAGCACCCTTAAAAGCATCAAATTCTTCTATTTGTTCCACATCATAGTAATCATATATACCTCTAGCATAAGAAGCCAAGGTTTCATTATCATTAAATTCACATGAAAAGGGAAGGTGTGGAGCCTTCATCCTAGAGCAACAAGTAATATCATAACTCAAGCATACTTGCCGAGCATACCACTTCAATATATAAATTTGATACCATAATAGTTTCACTTTTTGTGTCAAGCGATAATCCCTAAAGTATTCACGTTGATCCAACGTCACTCCCATTACCAGATTGAATGAGGTTTTATCAGGATTATCAAAGTGGTACATAATATTTTTCACATATTGAGCATCAAGGGTTTTAGGAGGTTCCTCATCTCCATGAGTAGCAAGTACACCTAATTTTTTGGTATTTCGTGTTCCATATCCATAACTGAAGATAGAGAACAACTAAGAACAGCAAATAAAAATTACTTAGTGATAAAGCAAACAAGCACACACGAGAATATTCACCCCATGCTATTGCTCCCCGGCAACGGCGCCAGAAAAAGGTCTTGATAACCCACAAGTATAGGGGATCGCAACAGTTTTCGATAAGTAAGAGTGTCGAACCCAACGAGGAGCTAAAGGCAGAACAAATATTCCCTCAAGTTCTATCGACCACCGATACAACTCTACGCACACTTGATGTTCACTTTACCTAGAACAAGTATGAAACTAGAAATACTTTGTAGGTGTTGTTGGATAGGTATGCAAGATAATAAAGAGCAAGTAAATAAAAAGTAGGGGCTGTTTAGATAAAGACACAACTAAGTTAGGTTTAGTAGAGAGCTTGTTGTCAAGAGAAAGTTATTTGTCCCTAGGCAATCGATAACTAGACCGGTAATCATTATTACAATTTTATTTGAGGGAGAGGCATAAGCTAACATACTTTCTCTACTTGGATCATATGCACTTATGATTGGAACTCTAGCAAGCATCCGCAACTACTAAAGATTCATTAAGGTAAAACCCAACCATAGCATTAAAGCATCAAGTCCTCTTTATCCCATACGCAAACAACCTACTTACTCGGGTTTGTGCTTCTGTTCACTCACGCCACCCACCATAAGCAAATCATGAGCATGTTGCAAACCCTACAGCGGGGATCCCTCACGCTTGCGCGACACGGAGAGCACCATAGGACAACACCAATAATAAAACATGCAACTCAAACCAATCTTGATCATCAAATAGCCATTAGGACAGAACAGATCTACTCAAACATCATAGGATAGCCATACATCATAGGGAAATAATATATAGCGTTGAGCACCATGTTTAAGTAGAGGTTACAGCGGGTAAGAGAGAGGTTACACCGCTGCATAGAGGGGGGAAGAGTTGGTGATGATGGTGGTGAAGTTGTTGGTGAAGATTGCGGTGATGACGATGGCCCCCGGTGGCACTCCGGCACCACCGGAAGCAAGGGGGAGAGGGCCCCCTTCTTCTTCTTCTTCTTCTTCTTCCTTGACCTCCTCCCTAGATGGGAGAAGGGTTTCCCCTCTAGTCCTTGGCCTCCATGGCGTGGGAGGGGAGAGAGCACCTCCGAGATTGGATCTGTCTCTCTGTTTCTCTCTGTTTCTGCGTTCTCTCCTGGCTCTGTTTCACCGTTTCGTGTATATATGGAGATCCGTAACTCCGATTGGCCTAAAACCTTCGCCGTGATATTTTTCCTGAAAATTAGCTTTCTTGCGGCAAAAGAAGAGCGTCAACCGCCTTACGGGTGGCTCACGAGGGTAGGGGGCGCGCCCAGGGGGGGCAGGCGCGCCCACCTGCCTCGTGACCACCTCGGGCACCGTCTCGCATGGATTTTTCTTCCGGAATTTTCCAAATATTCCAAAAAGTATATCTGTCCGTTTTTATCCTGTTTGGACTCCGTTTGATATGGATATTCTGTGAAACCAAAAACATGCAACGGAAAGAACTGGCACTGGGCACTGGATCAATATGTTAGTCCCAAAAATAGTATAAAAAGTTGCCAAAAGTATATGAAAGTTGTAGAATATTGGCATGGAACAATCAAAAATTATAGATACGACGGAGACATATCAAGGCCCTTGGCGTTCCATGAGGTGAGTCTTGTGGGGGGTCTAGATCTAAAGTCAGGCATGGCCGCCCACTTTGCGTCGCGGGGTTCGGTGATGTAGAACCACTCCTATATGCGTGGAAGGCAAGTTTGGTGTCTGGATATGTTATTTCCTTCCTTTACAAACCGACTATGTACAACCCTAGGCCTCTCCGGTGTGTATATAAACTGGAGGGGTTAGTTCGTAGAAATCATCAGAATTCTCATAGGCTAGACTGTTAGGGTTTAGCCATTACGATCTCGGGGTAGATCAACTCTTGTAACTCCTATACTCATTGAATACAATCGAGCAGGATGTAGGGTTTTACCTCCTTTAAGAGGGCCTGAACTTGGGTAAACATCGCCTCCCCATCGTCCCTTGTTATTATCGATCCTCAAACACACAGTTCGGGACCCCCTACCCGAGATCTGCCAGTTTTGACACCAGCACCCTCCCTCTTCTATGGATTCAGCGACGGGCTCGTCAGGCCGGGGTGGCTCCATGGTGTGGTGTGGTGTGGATGCGCGCGAGGCCTGCTGGAGGTGGTTGGGGACTTCGGGAAGGGGCAGGGTGCCCCTTCCATTGCATCTGGCGGTGCTTCGGGCGACCACCGGAGTTCTCCTGGCCTAGATCCGGCCGCCGAGGCCATTGACCATGCCAAGGTGTCGGCTTTGGGGTGGAAGGGGCTCTTCCGCTTTGTTCTAGTAGGCCGCGTCGGTTTGGTGTGTCCTGTTGATAACCCACAAATATAGGGGATCATAACAGTTTTCGAGGGTAGAGTATTCAACCCAAATTTATTTATTCGACACAAGGGGGGCCAAAGAATATTCTCAAGTATTAGCAGTTGAGTTGTCAATTCAACCACACCTGAAAGACTTAATATCTGCAACAAAGTATTTAGTAGCAAAGTAGCATGGAAGTAACGGTAACGGTGGCAAAAGTAACAGTAGTAGTTTTTGTAGCAATTGTAACAGTGGCAATGGAAAAGTAACTAAGCAAAGATCAATATGTGAAAAGCTCGTAGGCAATGGATCAATGATGGATAATTATGTCGGATGCGAGTGCTCATGCAATAGTTATAACATAGGGTGACACAGAACTAGCTCCAATTCATCAATTAATGTAGGCATGTATTCCGAATATAGTCATACGTGCTTAGGGAAAAGAACTTGCATGAGATCTTTTGTCCTACCCTCCCGTGGCAGCGGGGTCCTATTGGAAACTAAGGGATATTAAGGCCTCCTTTTAATAGAGTACTGGACCAGCATTAACACTTAGTGAATACATGAACTCCTCAAACTACGGTCATCACCGGGAGTTGTCCCGATTATTGTCACTTCGGGGTTACCGGATCATAACACATAGTAGGTGACTATTGACTTGCAAGATAGGATCAAGAACTCACATATATTCAGGAAAACATAATCGGTTCAGATCTGAAATCATGGCACTCGGGCCCTAGTGACAAGCATTAAGCATAGCAAAGTCATAGCAACATCAATCTTAGAACATAATGGATACTAGGGATCAAACCCTAACAAAACTAACTCGATTACATGGTAAATCTCATCCAACCCATCACCATCCAGCAAGCCTATGATGGAATTACTCACGCACGGCGATGAGCATCATGAAATTGGTGATGGAGGAAGGTTGATGATGATGATGGCGACGGATTCCCCTCTTTGGAGCCTTGAACGGGCTCTAGATCAGCCCCCCCGATGAAGATTAGGGCTTGGCGGCGGCTTCGTATCGTAAAACACGATGAATCCTTCTCTCTGATTTTTTTCTCCCCAAACATGAATATATAGAGTTGGAGTTGACGTCGGTGGATCCTCAGGGGGTCCACGAGGCAGGGGGCGTGATGTCTACTACACAACCTTCTTCTTGTAGACGTTGTTGGGCCTCCAAGTGCAGAGGTTTGTAGGATAGTAGCAAATTTCCCTCAAGTGGATGACCTAAGGTTTATCAATCCGTGGGAGGCATAGGATGAAGATGGTCTCTCTCAAACAACCCTGCAACCAAATAACAAAGAGTCTCTTGTGTCCCCAACACACCCAATACAATGGTAAATTGTATAGGTGCACTAGTTCGGCGAAGAGATGGCGATACAAGTGCATCCAACTCGCTTGCTCACGAAGGCCTAGGGCATTTTGAGGAAGCCCATCATTGGAATATACAAGCCAAGTTCTATAATGAAAAATTCCCACTAGTATATGAAAGTGACAACATAAGAGACTTCCTATCATGAAGATCATGGTGCTACTTTGAAGCACAAGTGTGGTAAAAGGATAGTAACATTGTCCCTTCTCTCTTTTTCTCTCATTTTTTTATTTGGGCCTTTCTCTCTCCTTCTTTTTTATGGCTCTTTTTTCATTTTTTTATTTTTCGTCTGGAGCCTCATCCCGACTTGTGGGAGAATCATAGTCTCCATCATCCTTTCCTCACTGGGACAATGCTCTAATAATGATGGTTATCACACTTTTATTTACTTACAACTCAAGAATTACAACTCGATACTTAGAACAAAATATGACTATGTGAATGCCTCCGGCGGTGTACCGGGATATGCAATGAATCAAGAGTGACATGTATGAAAGAATTATGAATGGTGGCTTCGCCACAAATACGATCGCAACTACATGATCATGCAAAGCAATATGACAATGATGGAGCGTGTCATAATAAACAGAACGGTGGAAAGTTGCATGGCAATATATCTCGGAATGGCTATGGAAATGCCATAATAGGTAGGTATGGTGGCTGTTTTGAGGAAGGTATATGGTGGGTGTATGATACCGTTGAAAGGTGCGCGGTATTAGAGAGGCTAACAATGGTGGAAGGGTGAGAGTGCGTATAATCCATGGACTCAACATTAGTCATAAAGAACTCACATACTTTTTGCAAAAGTCTATTAGTTATCGAAACAAAGTACTACACGCATGGTCCTAGGGTGATAGATTGGTAGGAAAAGACCATCGCTCATCCCCGCCCGCCACTCATAAGGATGACAATCAATAAATAAATCATGCTCCGACTTCATCACATAACGGTTCACCATACCTGCATGCTACTGGAATCACAAACTTTAACACAAGTATTTCTCAAATTCACAACTACTCACTAGCATGACTCTAATATCACCATCTTCATATCTCAAAACAATCATCATGTATCAAACTTCTCATAGTATTCAATGCAATTTATATGAAAGTTTTTATTATACCCATCTTGGATGCCTATCCTATTAGGACTAACTTCATAAGCAAAGCAAATTACCATGTTGTTCTGAAAGACTCTCAAAATAATATAAGTGAAGCATGCGAGATCAATAATTTCTATAAAATAAAACCACCGCTGTGATCTAAAAGGATATAAGTGAAGCACTAGAGCAAATGACAAAATACTCCGAAAGATATAAGTGAAGATCAATGAGTAGTCGAATAATTATGCAACTATGTGACGACTCTGTAATATTTAAGAATTTCAGATCTTGGTATATGATACGTCTCCGTCGTATCTACTTTTCCAAACACTTTTGCCCTTGTTTTGGACTCTAACTTGTATGATTTGAATGGAACTAACCCGGACTGACGCTGTTTTCAGCAGAATTGCCATGGTGTTGTTTTATGTGCAGAAAACAAATATTCTTGGAATGACCTGAAACTCCACAGAACATCTTAGAACAAAAGAATAAAAAATCCTCACCAAAGATGAAGACCAGGGGGCCCACACCCTTCTCACAAGGGTGGGGGGCGCCCCCCTAGGGCGCGCCCCCTACCTCGTGGGCCCCCTGGATGCCCTCCGACACCAACTCCAACTCTATATACTTGCTTTCAGAGAGAAAAAATGAGAGAGAAGAAATCATTGCGTTTTACGATACGGAGCCGCCGCCAAGCCCTAAAACCTCTCGGGAGGGCTGATCTGGAGTCCGTTCGGGGCTCCAGAGAGGGGGATTCGTCGCTGTCGTCATCATCAACCATCCTCCATCACCAATTTCATGATGCTCACCGCCGTGCGTGAGTAATTCCATCGTAGGCTTGCTGGACGGTGATGGGTTGGATGAGATTTATCATGTAATCGAATTAGTTTTGTTAGGGTTTGATCCCTAGTATCCATTATGTTCTGAGATTGATGTTGCTATGACTTTGCTATGCTTAATGCTTGTCACTAGGGCCCGAGTGCCATGATTTCAGATATGACCCTATTATCTTTTCATGAATATATGTGAGTTCTTGATCCTATCTTGCAAGTCTATAGTCACCTACTATGTGTTATGATCCGGCAACCCTGAAGTGACAATAATCGGGACCACTCCCGGTGATGACCATAGTTTGAGGAGTTCATGTATTCACTATGTGCTAATGCTTTGTTCCGATTCTCTATTAAAAGGAGGCCTTAATATCCCTTAGTTTCCAATAGGACCCCGCTGCCATGGGAGGGTAGGACAAAAGATGTCATGCAAGTTCTTTTCCATAAGCACATATGACTATATACGGAATACATGCCTACATTACATTGATGAATTGGAGCTAGTTCTGTGTCACCCTATGTTATGACTGTTACATGATGAACCGCATTCGGCATAATTATCCATCACTGATCCGGTGCCTACGAGTTTTCCATATACTGGTTTACGCTTATTTACTTTCCCGCTGCTACTGTTACAATCACTACAAAATACCAAAAACATTACTTTTGTTGTTTTTACTTTTGTTGCCGCTACCACCACTATCATATTACTTTGCTACTAAACACTTTGCTGCAGATACTAAGTTTCCAGGTGTGGTTGAATTGACAACTCACCTGCTAATACTTGAGAATATTCTTTGGCTCCCCTTGTGTCGAATCAATAAATTTGGGTTGAATACTCTACCCTCGAAAGCTGTTGCGATCCCCTATACTTGTGGGTTATCAAGACAAATTTCTGGCACCGTTGCCGGGGAGCATAGCTCTATTCTTTGAGTCACTTGGGATTTATATCTGCCTATCATTATGAAGAACTTGAGAGATCTGAAAACCAAGATCTATCCCTCAACTACGAGGGGAGGTAAGGAACTACCATCTAGCTCTGCACTTGATTCACCTTCTGTTATGAGTAAGTTTGCGACACCTACACCTGCTTCTGCTATTCGTTCTGATATGTCGCATGTTATTGGTGATGCCACTTCTGCTATGCATGATACTTATGATGAAACTGCTTCTATGCCTGATACTACTGTGCCCCTTAGTGAATTTCTTGATGAACAAATTGCTAGGGCTAGAGAAAAAGAAATTATTGAATCTGAATACGATGATGAAAATATGCCTGTTATTCCTGAGGGTTATCTTTTTGATATGGAATCTTCTGCCGCTATTTTAGCTTGCAAGGATAGATATGAGCTTAAGAGGTTATTAGTTAAATGGAACAAAGAATCACTTAGAGATAAAATGAAACCCGGCCCTGCTTTTGCTACTTCACCTATATGTGTTCCTGATAAGGATTATGAATTCTCTGTTGATTCTGATATAATTACTTTGGTGGAATCTGGTCCATTTTATGGCTATGAATCTGAAACTGTTGTGGCACATCTTACTAAGTTAAATGATATAGCTGCCCTGTTTACTAATGATGAGAGATCACGTTACCTCTATATACTCAAAATATTTCCGTTCTCATTAAAGGGTGATGCTAAGATATGGTTTAATTCTCTTGATCCTGGTTGTGTGTGTAGTCCCCAGGATATGATTTATTACTTCTCTGCTAAATATTTCCCTGCTCATAAGAAACAAGCTGCTTTGAGGGAAATATACAACTTCGTGCAAATTAAAGAAGAGAGTCTCCCACAAGCTTGGGGGAGGCTTCTCAAGTTACTTAATGCTTTGCCTGATCATCCTCTTAAGAAACCTGAAATACTTGATATCTTTTATAATGCACTAACCGATGCTTCCAAAGATTACCTGGATAGTTGTGATGGTTCTCTTTTCAGGGAAAGAACACCAGATGAAGCTGAAATTCTATTGAATAATATGTTGACAAATGAAAAAAATTGGGCACCTCCTGAGCCAGCTCCTGCTCCAGTTACTGAGTCTATTCCTAAACCAACTCCGAAGAAGAGAGGTGTTTTATACCTCAGTCCCGAAGATATGCAAGAGGCAAAGAAATCTGTGAAAGAGAAAGGTATTAAAGCTGAAGACGTTAAGAATTTACCTCCTATTGAAGAAATACATGGTCTTAATTCACCGCCTGTTGAAGAAACATATGATCTCAATTCTTTATTTACTGAAGAACCTCCTGATCCCGATATCCCGACACAGGTAGTAAAGGTAAATTTTCTCTATAGATATGATAAAGCTGAAGTTCCTCCTACTAAAATTGCTAGTCAGTGCTTGGATGAGTTTGATAACTTTATGTTTAAGCAAGACGACTTCAATGCTTATTTTGGTAGACAAATAAAAGAAAATGCTTATATGATTAGACGCTTGGGTGATTATATGGCTAATATTAAAGGTGAACTTAAACTTGTTAGCAAACATGCTTCTATGGTTACCACTCAAGTAGAACAAGTACTTAAGGCTCAAAAAGAAGTGCTTGATGAAATGAATAGTAAGAAAAATGATTATGCTATTAGAGTGGCTACTAGAACTGGTAGAATGACTCAGGAACCTTTGTATCCCGAAGGCCACCCTAAGAGAATCGAGCAAGATTCTCAAAGAAATAATATTGATGTTCCTAGTTTTTCTAAAAAGAAGAAGAAGAAAAATGATAGAACTGTGCAAACTTCTAGTGAACCTATTGCTGAACCACCTGATAATCCAAATGATATCTCTATGTCTGATGCTGAAACACAATCTGGTAATGAACATGAACCTAGTAAAAATATTAATGATGATGTTCATGATGATGCTCAACCTAGTAATGACAATGATGTAGAAATTGAACCTGTTGTTGATCTTGATAACCCACAATCAAAGAATCAACGTTATGATAAAAGAGACTTTGTTGCTAGGAAACATGGTAAAGAAAGGGAACATTGGGTTCAGAAACCCATGCCTTTTCCTCCAAAACCATCCAAGAAAAAGGATGATGAGGATTTTGAGCGCTTTGCTGAAATGATTAGGCCTATATTTTTGTGTATGCGATTAACTGATGTGCTCAAAACAAATCCTTATGCTAAATATATGAAGGATATCATTACTAATAAAAGAAAGATACCGGAAGCTGAAATTTCCACCATGCTTGCTAATTATACTTTTAAGGGTGGAATACCAAAGAAAATTGGAGGCCCCGAAGTACCTACTATACCTTGCTCCATTAAAAGAAATTATATTAAAACTGCTTTATGTGATCTTGGAGCCGGTGTTAGTGTTATGCCTCTCTCTTTATATCGTAGACTTGACTTGAATAAGCTGACACCTACCGAAATATCTTTTCAAATGGCTAATAAATCAACTGCTATACCTGTCGGTATCTGTGAGGATGTGCCTGTTGTGGTTGCAAACGTTACTATTTTAACGAACTTTGTTATTCTTGATATTCCCGAGGATGATAGTATGTCTATTATTCTTGGAAGACCTTTTATTAATACTGCAGGGGCTGTTATTGATTGCAACAAAGGCAATGTCACTTTCCATGTTAATGGTAATGAGCATACGGTACACTTTCCGAGGAAACAACCTCAAGTTCATAGTATCAACTCTATTGGAAAAATTCCATCGATTATATTTGGAGGTTTTGAATTTCCTCTTCCTACTATCAAGAAGAAATATGATATTCTTATTATTGGGGATGTGCATATCCCCGTTGAGGTAGCTTAGTGTTATTTGAAATTTCTCCGATTTCATGATTATCAGAATGAGTTTGTTAACAAGATTTGATCAACCTTGTTAGTGGATTCTTTTTGATGAGCATGAGATGGATGAAACTAGAGGCACAACCCTCTGTACCCCACTTTTACTTTCTGTTATTTATATTAAACAAAGTAAAAATAGTATTTTCCTGTCTGTTTCCTGACTTATCCGTGCAATATAAAAATATCCCGAAAATAAAAGTCCTCAGAATGACATGCCAATTTAATATGATTTTTTGGGAATATTTGAGGATTTACTGTGCAAAAATTACCGTGGGAGGAGCTGCCACCTGGCCACGAGGGTGGTGGGTGCGCCCCCTGCCTCGTGGGCCCACGGTGGCCCTCCTCCAGTTATCGCAGCACCCATCTTCTTCCTCTGTCTCACACAAACCCGAAAAACCAACTCAAGCACGAGTTCCAGCCACTTTTGCTGTGATTTTTGATCTCCTTGCTCAAAGCACCTCTCGCAAAATTGCTTGGGGAGATTATTCCTTGGTATGTGACTCCTCCATTGGTCCAATTAGTTTTTGTTCTAGTGCTTTATTCTTTGCAAATTTGTGCTGCATAGGTGACCATGTTCTTGAGCTTGCATGTCAAATTTATATGGTTCCAAGTAGTTCTAATGCTTGATATAGGCTCTAGGCACTTGTAGGAGTAGTTGCTATCAATATTATTGAAGTTGGTTTACTTTTGTTTGAAGTTACTAAAAATTTCAGAATTTTTCAGAGAAAAACAATATGCTTAGGAAGATGTTCCAAGGTGGTTCCTCTAAGAAGCAAGGACCCAGGATTGCTATACGCGAGGCTGACGAGGATCCACCAAGAGACGCTCCAGTACGGCCTTGCGAATGGCCGTCGGAAAATTTTATGGACCATGCGGGAATCAAAGAATAATTCAAAGCTTATTTGCACAATGCCGGTCTTGAGGATTTTGAGGCTAACAAATGCCCCAGTATCATGATCTCACAAGTTCCTTTGTGAGGAGGTTTGAGTATTCATCTTCGCGTAATTCTCCTTCAGTCATGTTTGATCTCTATGACAAATCTTATACCATGGACTTAGAGGATTTCACTTCTGCTTGCAAACTTCCATCATGGGGTAGTGTTAGGGATCCCCCTAAATCTGAATTTAGAAACTTCCTTGCTAGTATAACTGTGGTGGAATCTAGAGATATAAGGCAGGCTACCATAGGGAGCATTCACTTTCCTGCTATACATTATTTTGCTCTCTTCATCAGTAGATGCATAAATGCTAAGGATGAAGCATGTCACATGTGTGTCCTTGATCTTAGCATTCTTAGGAGTGCTGTGTTAGGAGACCAATCTTATCATATGGGAGCCATTGTAGCTCGTAGGTTGCATCATAATAGACATAATGGAGATTTCTTTGGAGGAATTATGCAACCCGCTTACCTCATTTTCTTGAGATAGACATTCGTGAGGGTGATACGGAGTTGCCTCCTGCATATTTAGATTATGACTCTATGGCTTCGCACCAGTTTGTCGAGAGGCCCGAATCACCTCTCCTATATCATTTAATTTTTGATAAACGACGTGTTTTCCGTATTACTCTCCCTACTCCTGCCTTCTTTGATTCACAGACAAAAATAAGATATGTTATTACCAAAGAGGAGGCAGAAGAGTACGAGAGGAGAGCGGAGGCAGCTCGACTCCATGCTGCATCTCAGCAGGCAATAACCGCTGCACATCAGTATGATCCCAACTATTCTTCCTCATCACAGTACGGCCCCAACAACTATTATTATGGATATCCGCCAGGCCAGCCGTGGCCATAGACCAACTTAGGCCAAAAGCCTAAGCTTGGGGGAGTACGTATTTCTCACCGACATTACATTTATGTTCACACACACTCATTGCTAGATGTCGGTGCTCATGCTTTTTCACTGTGATATCCATGCTAGTTTATTTTCTTTTTCGTGCTTTCTTCTTGTGTGTTTGTTAAACCTTAAGAAAAAAACAAAAAAATTAGTAGTAGTTATTTTTCTGCTATAGTAGTAATAATTAAAAAGAAAACCAAAAATATTTCTCGTTCTTCTTTTGCTTGTTGGGACCTTTCCCGTGTAAATAGTTTTATTTCTTTTCTTTTCTTTGGGGGTCAGTAGGAGAAGACCATAAATTAATTGTTGAAGTGGCTCTTATATGCATCTTTGTTGAATTAACCCAGAGCCCATATTGCCTTGTCTTCTCCTGTTTATTGATTGCTCGCAGATTCCAGCTTAGTCCAATGCATGTACACTCTTATTATTATTCACACCGTTCGGTCGTGCAAGTGAAAGGCAATTATGATGATATATGATGGACAGACTAAGATGAGAAAAGCTGGTATGAAACTCGACCTCTTTTGTTTTTGTAAATATGATGAGTCCCTCGTTCTTGATTCGGCTTATTATGAATAAACATGTTTGCAATGACAATTAGAGATCATAGTTGCTTGTGCCATGCTTGATTAGCTATGAGTTATAATGATTTACCTTGTGTGCCAACATGCTATTGAGATGATTATGATGTGGTATGATGGGGTGGTATCCTCCTTTGAATGATTTAAGTGACTTGACTTGGCACATGTTCACGCATGTAGTTGAAACAAAATCAACATAGCCTTCACGATATTTATGTTCATGGTGGATTATATCCTACTCATGCTTGCATCCAATGTTTATTAATTTTAATGCATGTACATGGCTGTTGTCGCTCTCTAGTTGGTCGCTTCCCAGTCTTTTGCTAGCCTTCACCTGTACTAAGCGGGAATACTGCTTGTGCATCCAATCCCTTAAACCCCAAAGTTATTCCAGATGAGTCCACCATACCTTCCTATATGCGGTATCTACCTGCCATTCCAAGTAAATTTGTATGTGCCAAACTCTAAACCTTCAAATAAACATTCTGTTTTGTATGCTCGAATAGCTCATGTATCAACCAAGGTTGTCCTTATCTTCCGTGTTAGGCGGGTTATTCTCAAGAGGAGTGGACTCCGCTCCTCACTCCCGAGAAAATGGCTGGTCACCGGGATGCCCAGTCCCATGCTTTATGCAAACTAAATCAAAATTAATTGCAAACAGAACTCCCCCTGGGACCTGATGTATGTTGGAGGCACTCGTTGTTTCGAGCAAGCCATGGATTGATGCTTGTTGGTGGAGGGGGAGTATAAATTTACCATTCTGTTTGGGAACCGCCTATAATGTGTTTAGCATGGAAGATATCGCCATCTCTTAGTTGTTACGTTGACAATGAAAGTATACCGCTCAAAATACAATTTATCTCTATTTCAAAACCGAGCTCTGGCACCTCTACAAATCCCTGCTTCCCTCTGCGAAGGGCCTATCCATTTACTTTTATGTTGAGTCATCACCCTCTTATTAAAAAGCACTAGGTGGAGAGCACAGCCGTCATTTGCATTCATCACTATTAATTTATATTGGGTGTGACTATGATTGGATCTCTTTTACCATGAATTACAATGTCTAGTCAGTCCTTGATCTTTAAAGGTGCTCTGCATTTATGTTTTGCGGTCTCAGAAAGGGCTAGCGAGATACCATCTTGTTATATCATATTATGATTGTTTTGAGAAAGTGTTGTCATCCAAGATTTATTATTATGGCTTGCTAGTTGATTATGCTATTGATATGAGTAATTATGAGACCTGAGAATTATTGCAAATGTGGTTAGTTATGATCTATGCTGAAAACTTGAATGCTGGCTTGACATAGTTACAACAACAAGAGCAAACAGAGTTTGTAAAAGTTTTTCTTTCTTTCTTTCAGTTTGTCAACTGAATTGCTTGAGGACAAGCAAGGGTTTAAGCTTGGGGGAGTTGATACGTCTCCGTCGTATCTACTTTTCCAAACACTTTTGCCCTTGTTTTGGACTCTAACTTGTATGATTTGAATGGAACTAACCCAGGCTGACGCTGTTTTCAGCAGAATTGTCATGGTGTTGTTTTATGTGCAGAAAACAAATATTCTCGGAATGACCCGAAACTCCATGGAACATCTTAGAAAAAAATAATAAAAAATCCTCGCCAAAGATGAAGACCAGGGGGCCCACAACCTTCTCGCGAGGGTAGGGGGCGCGCCCCCCTAGGGCGCGCCCCCTACCTCGTGGGCCCCCTGGATGCCCTCCGACGCCAACTCCAACTCTATATATTTGCTTTCGGAGAGAGGAAAACGAGAGAGAAGAAATTATCGCGTTTTACGATACGGAGCCGCCACCAATCCCTAAAACCTCTCGGGAGGGCTGATCTGGAGTTTGTTCGGGGCTCCAGAGAGGGGGATTCGTCGCCGTCGTCATCATCAACCATCCTCCATCACCAATTTCATGATGCTCACCGCCATGCGTGAGTAATTCCATCGTAGGCTTGCTGGACGGTGATGGGTTGGATGATATTTATCATGTAATCGAGTTAGTTTTGTTAGGGTTTGATCCCTAGTATCCATTATGTTCTGAGATTGATGTTGCTATGACTTTGCTATGCTTAATGCTTGTCACTAGGGCCCGAGTGCCATGATTTCAGATATGAACCTATTATGTTTTCATGAATATATGTGAGTTCCTGATCCTATCTTGCAAGTCTATACTCACCTACTACGTGTTATGATCCGGCAACCCCGAAGTGACAATAATCAGGACCACTCCCGGTGATGACCATAGTTTGAGGAGTTCATGTATTCACTATGTGCTAATGCTTTGTTCCGGTTCTCTATTAAAAGGAGGCCTTAATATCCCTTAGTTTCCAATAGGACCCCACTGCCACGGGAGGGTAGGACAAAAGATGTCATGCAAGTTCTTTTCCATAAGCACGTATGACTATATACGGAGTACATGCCTACATTACATTGATGAATTGGAGCTAGTTCTGCGTCACCCTATGTTATGACTATTACATGATGAACTACATCCGGCATAATTATCCATCACTGATCCGGTGCCTACGAGTTATCCATATACTGGTTTACGCTTATTTATTTTCCCGTTGCTACTGTTACAATCACTACAAAATACCAAAAACATTACTTTTGCTGTTTTTACTTTTGTTGCCGCTACCACCACTATCATATTACTTTGCTACTAAACACTTTGCTGCAGATACTAAGTTTCCAAGTGTGGTTGAATTGACAAGTCAGCTGCTAATACTTGAGAATATTCTTTGGCTCCCTTTGTGTCGAATCAATAAATTTGGGTTGAATACTCTACCCTCGAAAGCTGTTGCGACCCCCTATACTTGTGGGTTATCAGTATATTATTCAAACAGCAAGCAAAACAAAATAAAATAAAATGACACTCCAAGCAAAACACATATCATGTGGTGAATAAAAATATAGCTCCAAGTAAAGTTACCGATGAACAAAGACGAAAGAGGGGATGCCATCCGGGGCATCCCCAAGCTTAGGATCTTGTTTGTCCTTGAATATTACCTTGGGGTGCCTTGGGCATCCCCAAGCTTAGGCTCTTGCCACTCCTTATTCCATAGTCCATCGAATCTTCACCCAAAGCTTGAAAACTTCACAACACAAAACTTAATAGAAAACTCGTAAGATCCGTTAGTATAAGAAATTAAATCACCACTTAGGTACTATTGTGAACTCATTCTAAATTCATATTGGTGTAATATGTACTATATTCCAACTTCTCTATGGTTCATACCCTCCGATACTACTCAAAGATTCATCGAAATAAGCAAACAACACAAAGAAAAGAGAATCTATCAAAAACAGAACAGTCTGTAGCAATCTGGAGGTTTCGAATACTTCTGTAACTCCAAAAATTCTGAGAAATTAGGACGACCTAAATAATTTGTAGCTACTACAGTTGGAATTTGTATTTTATCACTCCCTGGTAAAAAATGAAAATTATTCTCGTGAGCGCATACTTTCTGTTTTTATCAGCAAGATCAAATAATAATCACCCAAGAAGATCCTAAAGGCTTTACTTGGCACAAACACTAATTAAAACATAAAAAACACAATCATAACAGAAGCTAGATAAGTTATTTATTACTAAACAAGAACAGAAAGTAAATAACAAAAATAAAGTTGGTTTGCCTCCCAGCAAGCGCTATCGTTTAACGCCTCTAGCTAGGCATGATGATTTCAATGATGCTCACATAAAAGATAAGAATTGAAACATAAAGAGAGCATCATGAAGAATATGACTAGCACATTTAAGTCTAACCCACTTCCTATGCATAGGGATTTTGTGAGCAAACAACTTATGGGAATAATAATCAACTAGCATAGGAAGGCAAAACAAGCATACCTTTAAAACTTTAAGCACATAGAGAGGAAACTTGATATTATTGCAATTCCTACAAGCATATATTCCTCCCTCATAATAATTTTCAGTAGCACCATGAATGAATTCAATAATATAACCATCACATAAAGCATACTTTTCATGATCTGCAAGCATAGAATTTTTATTACTCTCCACATAAGCAAATTTCTTCTTATGAATAGTAGTGGGAGAAAACTCAACAAAATAACTATCATGTGAGGAATAATCCAATTGAAAGTTAAAATCATGATGACAAGTTTCATTGTTATCATTATTCTCTATAGCATACGTGTCATCACAATAATCATCATAGATAGGAGGCATTCTTTCATCATAGTAAATTTGCTCATCAAAACTTGGGGGACAAAAAGTATCATCTTCATCAAACATAGCATCCCCAAGCTTGTGGCCTTGCATATCATTAGCATCATGGATATTCAAAGAATTCATACTAACAACATTGCAATCATGCTCATCATCCAAAGATTTAGTGCCAAACATTTTAATACATTTTTCTTCCAACACTTTGGCATAATTATTGGAATCCTTATTCTCACGAAAGACATTAAAAAGATGAAGCATATGAGGCAACCTTAATTCCATTTTTTGTAGTTTTCTTTTATAGACTAAACTAGTGATAAAACAAGGAACTAAAAGATTTGATTGCAAGATCTAAAGATATACCTTCCAGCGCTAACCTCCCCAGCAACGGCGCCAGAAAAGAGCTTGATGTCTACTACACAACCTTCTTCTTGTAGACGTTGTTGGGCCTCCAAGTGCAGAGGTTTGTAGGACAGTAGCAAATTTCCCTCAAGTGGATGACCTAAGGTTTATTAATCCATGGGAGGCGTAGGATGAAGATGTTCTCTCTCAAATAACCCTGCAACCAAATAACAAAGAGTCTCTTGTGTCCCCAACACACCCAATACAATGGTAAATTGTATAGGTGCACTAGTTCGGCGAAGAGATGGTGATACAAGTGCAATATAGATGGTAGATATAGGTTTTTGTAATCTGAAAATATAAAAACAGCAAGGTAGCAAGTGGTAAAAGTGAGCGTAAATGGTATTGCAATGCTAGGAAACAAGGCCTAAGGTTCATACTTTCACTAGTGCAAGTTCTCTCAACAATAATAACATAATTGGATCATATAACTATCCCTCAACATGAAACAAAGAGTCACTCCAAAGTCACTAATAGCGGAGAACAAATGAAGAGATTATGGTAGGGTACGAAACCACCTCAAAGTTATTCTTTCCAATCAATCCGTTGGGCTATTCCTATAAGTGTCACAAACAGCCCTAGAGTTCGTACTAGAATAACACCTTAAGACACAAATCAACCAAAACCCTAATGTCACCTACATACTCCAATTTCACCTCAAGTATCCACGGGTATGATTATACGATATGCATCTCACAATCTCAGATTCATCTATTCAACCAACACAAAGAACTTCAAAGAGTGCCCCAAAGTTTCTACCGGAGAGTCAAGACGAAAATGTGTGCCAACCCCTATGCATAAGTTCACAAGGTCACGGAACTCGCAAGTTGATCACCAAAACATACATCAAGTGGATCACGTGAATATCCCATTGCCACCACAGATAAGCACATGCAAGACATACATCAAGTGTTCTCAAATCCTTAAAGACTCAATCCGATAAGATAACTTCAAAGGTAAAACTCAATCCATTACAAGAGAGTAGAGGTGGAGAAACATCATAAGATCCAACTATAATTGCAAAGATCGCAATACATCAAGATCGTGTCGAATCAAGAACACGAGAGAGAGAGAGAGATCAAACACATAGCTACTGGTACATACCCTCAGCCCCGAGGGTGAACTACTCCCTCCTCGTCATGGAGAGCGCCGGGATGATGAAGATGGCCACAAGAGAGGGATTCCCCCCTTCCGGCAGGGTGCTTGAACGGGTCTAGATTGGTTTTCGGTGGCTACGAAGGCTTGCAGCGGCAAACTCCCGATCTAGGTTATTTTCTGGAGGTGTCTGTATTTATAGAAATTTTTGGCATCGGGAACAAGTTAGGGGGGGGTCCCCGAGTCGTCCACGAGATAGGGCGGCGCGCCCGGGGGAGTAGGGCGCGCCCCCACCCTCATGGATGACCCGAGACTCTTCTGGCCCAACTCTTTTACTCCGGGGGCTTCGTTTGGTGCATAAAAAATCATCAAAAATTGGCATGTCATATTGGACTCCGTTTGGTATTCCTTTTCTATAAAACTCAAAAACAAGGAAAAAACAGAAACTGGCACTGGGCTCTAGGTTAATAGGTTAGTCCCAAAAATCATATAAAATAGCATATAAATGCATATAAAACATCCAGGATGGATAATATAACAGAATGGAACAATCAAAAATTATAGATACGTTGGAGATGTATCAGGGCGCGCCCCAGGGGGGGCACGCCCTGCACCCTCGTGGACAGGGTGTGGGCCCCCTTATGCTGATTCTTTCGCCAGTACTCCCTCCATACCAAAATTCCTGTCTTAGATTTATCTAGATACAAATGTATCTAACACTAAAATGTGAATAGATACATCCATATGTAGACAAATCTAAGACAAGAATTTTGGGACGGAGGGAGTATTTTTTATAAATTCCAAAACGTGTCTCCGTGAATTTTCAGGTCATTCCGAGACCTTTTATTTCTGCACAAAAATAACACCATGGCAATTCTGCTGAAAACAGCGTCAGTTCGGGTTAGTTCCATTCAAATCATGCAAGTTAGAGTCCAAAACAAGGGCAAAAGTGTTTGGAAAAGTAGATACGTTGGAGACGTATCAACTCCCCCAAGATTAAACCTTTGCTTGTCCTCAAGCAATTCAATTGACAAACTGAAAGTGATAAAGAAAAACTTTTACAAACTCTGTTTGATCTTGTTGTTGCAAATATGTAAAGCCAACATTCAAGTTTTTAGCAAAGATTATGAACTAACCATATTTACAATAACATTTAGGTCTCATGTTTACCCATATCAATGGCATAATCAACTAGCGAGCAATAATAATAAATCTTGGGTGCCAACACTTTCTCAAAACAATCATAATATGATATAACAAGATGGTATCTCACTAGCCTTTTCTGAGACCGCAAAACATAAATGTAGAGCACCCCTGAAGATCAAGGACTGACTAGGCATTGTAATTCATGATAAAAGAGATCCAGCCACAGTCATACTCAATGTAAATTAATAGCAATGCATGCAAATGACAGCGGTGCTCTCCAACTGGTGCTTTTTAATAAGAGGATTATGACTCAAGATAAAAGTAAATAGATAGGCCCTTCACAGAGGGAAGCAAGGATTTCCATAGGTGCGAGAGCTCATGTTTTAAAACAAAGATAAATAATATTTTGAGTGGCATACTTTCATTGTCAACATAACAACCAATTGATCTCGATATGTTCCATGCTACACACACTATAGGCGCTTTCCAAACAGAATGGTAAAGTTATACTCCCCCACCACCAACAAGCATCAATCCATGGCTTGTCCGAAACAACGGGTGCCTCCAACTAACAAAAATCTTGGGCGAGTTTTGTTTGCAATTATTTTGATTTGAGCATGGGACTGGGCATCCCGGTTACCAGCCATTTTCTCGTGAATGATGAGCGGAGTCCACTCATCTTGAGAATAACCCACCTAGCATGGAACATATAGACAACCCTAGTTGATACATGAGTTATTCGGGCGTACAAAACAGAATTTCATTTGAAGGTGTATAGTTTGGCACATAAAAATTTACTTGGAACGGCAGGTAGATACTGCTTATAGGAAGGTATGGTGGACTCATATGGCATAACTTTGGGGTTTATGGAAGTGGATGCACAAGTAGTATTCCCACTTAGTACAAGTGAAAGCTAGAAAGAGACTGGGAAGCGACCAACTAGGGAGCGACAACAGTCATGAACATGCATTAAGATTAATCAACAATGAGTGCAAGCATGAGTAGGATATACACCACCATGAACATAAATATCGTAGAGTATGTTGATTCTGTTTCAACTACATGCGTGAACATGTGCCAAGTCAAGCCACTCGAATCGTTCAAAGGAGGATACCACCCTATCATACCACATCACAACCATTTTAATAGCATGTTGGCATGCAAGGTAAACCATTATAAACTCTTAGCTAATTAAGCATGGAATGGGCAACTATAATATCTAATTGTCATTGCAAACATGTTTCATTCATAATAGGCTGAATCAACAGCGATGAACTAATCATATTTACAAAAAAAGATAGGTCAAGTTCATACCAGCTTCTCTCATCTCAATCAGTCTGTCATATATCGTCATTATTTCCCTTCACTTGCATGACTGAACGGTGTGGATAATAATAACAGTGCACGTGCATTGGACTAAGCTGGAATCTGCAAGCATTTAATACAAGGGAGAAGACAAGGTAACATGGGATCTTAGTTAAATCAAAAATAATGCATATCGGAGCCACTCAACATTTTCATCATAGTCTTCTCCTCTCGACCCCCAAAGAACAAGAAAAGAAATAAAACTATTTACACGGGAAAGCTTCCAAAAAGCAAAAGAAGAACGAGAAATCTTTTTGGGTTTTATTTTAATTACTACTACTGCAGGCATGGAAAGTAAAATAGCTACAACTAATTTTTTGGTTTTTCTTAAGGGTTTTCAAACACACAAGAAGAGGGCTTAGAAAAGAAAAGAAACTAGCATGGATAGTATAATGAAAAAGTAAGAGCACCAACAACTAGAATGAGTGTGTGAACATGAATGTAATGTCGGTGAGAAATACGTACTCCCCCAAGCTTAGGCTTTTAACGTAAGTTGGTCTATGCCCACGGATCGAAGCTACCCTCTCTGGTGTATTGAGGAGGGTCCTCAGGGTGCCACTAGTTGGCGATCTCCTCCAGATCCCACTGATAAATAGATTGACGATAAGGGTCAAGTGGTGGCTCAGGCTCAGGCTCTAGGACTTGTGTCAGACTCCAGTACGCATAAATGGCCTCGGGTAAGATGAGGTATATGCCTGAAAGTATGTAAAACAGAGAGGGTGCAGGCAAGGTAATAATCTCACAGTGAGTTTTATCAAATATCAAATTATACTTAAGCATCTTCTTCTTATCTTTAACAATAAAATCATGTGCTACCATACTCTTATAATCTAGAAAAATAGGACGCAACAACTTTTCCTCTTTCTCATAATGCCCAATAGGTATCCCAAAATGTTCAACAAGGCGTGAAGCAAAGACGCCTCCAAAAATGGGGCCCTTTGTACGGTTTAGATTTAATCGTTTAGCAACAATAGCGCCTAAGCTGAAAGTGGTATCACGAAACAAAGCATGTCGCAAAATGACAATATCAGGAGCACTAAGATTTCAACTGTTCCTGTGACCAATTAAGCATCTACTAGCAAATATCGCAAAGTAACGTAGAACAGTAAAATGTATACTGGTAATTCTTGCATCAGAAACTTTCCTAGTTTCTCCTACAACAATTCTATCAATAAACCCATCCACATCACTATGGTGTGGTTCCTCGATGCTTCCCTCAAAGCGTATCTTGCAAACTCGACAAAAATCATGGAGTGACATCTCCTTAACCTCATCATATAAGTGAAACTCCACTGAAGGTGGTGATTTCTTAGCATGGAAATAAAAATTTTGCATGAAAATATTAGTAGGAGATACTGTTCGCACTGGTAGTGGAGGAAGTCGGTGAGGCCTGCATTCTTAGCCAAGTAATAGAAATCACCGTAAATTCCGGCGGTTCTTAAGAACTCATCACAAGGCCATTCACACGGCCGAACCTCCGCAGTGCGAGGAATATTGTATTTGGGATTTTTATTCTCCTCATTCTGCTTATCCTTCAAACTTCGGCTCGAAGAGCCCCTCAACAATCTCTTCATCATTTTCCTTCTTTGAAAATTTCTGAAATTTTTAGTGACTCAAAATAAAAGTGAACCAAACTCAACATGATTGATAGCAACTGCTCCTACAAGTGCCTAGAGGCTATATCATGCATTACAACTGCTTTGGACCATATAAATTTGACATGCAAGCTCAAGAACAGGGTCACCTAAGCAGCAAAAATTCGCAATAAATAAAGCACTAGAATAAAAACTAACTGGACCGTTGGAGGAGTCACATACCAAAGAATAATCCCCCAAAGCAGTTTTGTGAATGGAGCTTTGAGCAAGGAGATCGAAAATGGCAGCAAGATGAGCTAGAACTCGGGTTTGAACTATGGGAGGATTTTTTCTGGAGGAAAACAAAGTGAGTGGGTGCTGGAATAAGTGGAGGGGGTCCACGAGGTAGGGGGCGCGCCCCAGGGGGGCGCCCTGCACCCTCGTGGCCAAGTGGTGAGGCCCCCTGGTGTGTCCTCAGTGCCAGTAATTCTTAAATATTCCACAAAAAAGTCATATATCATTTTTAGGACATTTGGAGAACTTTTATTTTCGGGGTATTTTTATTGCAAGGATAATGCGGAAAACAGAACGATAATACTATTTTTTGCTTTATTTAATCTAAATAACGAGAAGTAAAAGGAGGGTATAGAGAGTTGGGCTTTCTAACTTCATCCATCTCATGCTCATCAAAAGGAATCCACTAATAAGGTTGATCAAGTCTTGTTAACAAACTCTTTCCGAATAACATGAAACCAGAGAATTTTCGAATAACAATAGGTTACCTCAACGGGGATATGCATTTCCCCAACAATAAGAATATCATATTTCTTATTTACAGTAGGAAGAGGGAATTCAAAACCTCCAATAGTGATTGTTGAAAATTTTCCAATAGAATTGATATTGCTAACTTGAGGTTGTTTCCTCGGAAAGTGTACCGTATGCTCATTACCATTAACATGAAAAGTGACATTGCTTTGTTGCAATCAATAACAGCCCCTGCAGTATTCAAAAAGGGTTTACCAAGAATAATAGACATACTATCGTCCTCGGGAATATCAAGAATAACAAATACGTTAAAATAGTAATGTTTGCAACCATAACAGGCACATCCTCAAAGATATCAACAGGTATAGCAGTTGATTTATCGACCATTTGCAAAGATATTTCAGTAGGTGTCGACTTATTCAAATCAAGTCTACGATATAAAGAGAGAGGCATAACACTAACACCGGCTCCAAGATCACATAAAGCAGTTTTAACATAGTTTAATGGAGCATGGTATAGTTGGTACTCCGGGATCTCCTAGTTTCTTAGGTATTCCACCTTTAAAAGTATAATTGGCAAGCATGGTGGAAATTTTAGCTTCCGGTATCTTTCTTTTATTTGTAACAATATCTTTCATATACTTAGCATAAGGATTCATTTTAAGCATATCAGTCAAACACATACGCAAAAAGCTAGGTCTAATCATTTCAGCAAAGCGCTCAAAATCCTCATCATCGTTTTTCTTGGATGGTTTAGGAGGAAAAGGCTTGGGTTTCTGAACCCATGGTTCTCTTTCTTTACCGTGCTTCCTAGCAACAAAGTCTCTCTTATCATAACATTAATTCTTTGATTGTGGGTTATCAAGATCAACGACAGGTTCAATCTCTACATCATTGTTATTGCTGGTTGAGCATCAATATGAACATCATCATTGAAATTATCACTAGGTTCATGTTCATTACCAGATTGTGTTTCAGCATCAGAAATAGAAATATCATTGGGATTCTCAGGTGTGTCAACAACAGGTTCACTAGAAGCATGCAAAGTCCTATCATTTTTCTTTTTCTTCTTCTTAGAAGGACTAGGTGCATCAACATTAGTTCTCTGAGAATCTTGCTCAACTCTCTTAGGGTGGCCCTCAGGATACAAAGGTTCCTGAGTCATTTTACCCCCTCTAGTCATAACTCTAACAACATTATCATTTTTCTTATTATTTAATTCATTGAGCAAATCATCTTGAACTTTAAGCACTTGTTCTACCTGAGTGGTAACCATAGAATCATGTTTACTAATAAGTTTAAGGTCACCTTTAACTCTAGACATATAATCACTCAAGTGTTCAACCATATAAGCATTACGTTTCAATTGTCTACCAAGATAAGCATTGAAGTTTTCTTGTTTAACAATAAAATTATCAAACTCATCCAAGCATTAGCCAATAGTCTTATTACGAGGAATATCACCTTCATCAAATCTATAGAGAGAATTTACCTTTACTACCTATGTCAGGTTATTAAGACCATGTATTTCTTCAATAGGTGGTAAATTCTTAACATCTTCAGCTTTAATACCCTTTTCTTTCATAGATTTCTTTGCCTCTTGCATATCTTCAGGACTGAGAAATAGAATACCCATTTTCTTCAGAGTTGGCTTAGGAGTTGGTTCAGGAAGTGTCCAATCATTATCATTACTTAATATATTATTCAATAGCAATTCAGCTTGCTCAATAGTTCTTCCCCTGAAAACACAACCATCACAACTATCAGGTGGTCTCTGGAAGCATCGGTTAGTCCATTATAAAAGATATCAAGTATTTCATTTTTCTTAAGAGGATGATCTGGCAATGCATTAAGTAATCAGAGAAGCCTCCCCCAAGCTTGTGGGAGACTCTCTTCTTCAATTTGCACAAAATTATATATTTCCCTTAAGGCATCTTGTTTCTTATGAGCGGGGAAATATTTAGCAGAGAAGTAATAAATCATATCCTGGGGACTACGCACACAACAAGGAGCAAGAGAATTAAACCATGTTTTAGCATCACCCTTTAATGAGAACGGAAATAACTTAAGGATATAGTAGTAACGTTTTTTTCCCTCATGAGTGAATAGGGTGGCTATATCATTAAATTTAGTAAGATGTGCCACAACAGTTTCAGATTCATAGCCATAAAAAGGATCAGATTCAACCAAAGTAATTAACTCAGGATCGACAAAGAAATCATAATCCTTATCAGAAATACAGATAGGTGAAGTAGCAAAAGCAGGGTCATATTTCATTATAGCATTCAAAGACTTTTCTTTCAGCTTAGCTAACAGTTTCTTAAGATCATATCTATCTTTGCAAGAAAAAAGGTCTCTAGCAGTTTCTTCATCCATAACATAACCCTCAGGCACATCAGGCAATTCATATCTAGGGGGAGAATCTTCATCATCACTTTCATCATTATTATCTGTTTCAATAATTTCATTCTCTCTAACCCTAGCAAGTTGTTCATCAAGAAATTCACCTAATGGCACAATATTATCAAGCATAGAAGTAGTTTCATCATAAGCATAATGCATACCGGAAGTGGCATCATCAATAACATGCGACATATCAGAATCAATAGCAGGAGTAGGTGTAGCAAGTTTACTCAAAATAGATGGTGAATCAAGTGCAGAGCTAGATGGCAGTTCCTTACCTCCCCTTCTAGTTGAGGGAAAAATCTTGGTTCTTTCATCTTTCAAGTTCCTCATAGTAATCAACAGATATAAATCCCAATTGACTCAAAGAATAGAGCTATACTCCCCGGCAACAGCGCCAGAAAATAGTCTTGATAACCCAAAAGTATAGGGGATCGCAACAGTTTTCGAGGGTAGAGTATTCAACCCAAATTTATCGATTTGACACAAGGGGCCAAAGAATATTCTCAAGTATTAGCAGTTGAGTTATCAATTCAACCACACTTGAAAGACTTAATATCTGCAGCAAAGCATTTCATAGCAAAGTAGTACGGAAGTAACAGTAACAGTGGCAAAAGTAATAGTAGTAGTTTTTGTAGCAATTGTAACAGTGGCAATGGAAAAGTAACTAAGAAAAGATCAATATGTGAAAAGCTCGTAGGCAATGGATCAATGATGGATAATTATGTCGGATGCGACTCCTCATGCAACAGTTATAACATAGGGTGACACAGAACTAGCTCCAGTTCATCAATGTAATGTAGGCATCTATTCCGAATATAGTCATACGTGCTTATGGAAAAGAACTTGCATGACATCTTTTGTCCTACCCTCCCGTGGCAGCGGGGTCCTATTGGAAACTAAGGGATATTAAGGCCTCCTTTTAATAGAGTACTGGACCAAAGCATTAACACTTAGTGAATACATGAACTCCTCAAACTACGGTCATCACGAGGAGTGGTCCCAATTATTGTCACTTCGGGGTTACCGGATCATAACACATAGTAGGTGACTATTGACTTGCAAGATAGGATCAAGAACTCATATATATTCATGAAAACATAATAGGTTCAGATCTGAAATCATGGCACTCGGGCCCTAGTGACAAGCATTAAGCATAGCAAAGTCATAGCAACATCAATCTTAGAACATAACGGATACTAGGGATCAAACCCTAACAAAGCTAACTCGATTACATGGTAAATCTCATCCAACCCATCACGATACAGCAAGCCTACGATGGAATTACTATCACACGGCGGTGAGCATCATGAAATTGGTGATGGAGGAAGGTTGATGATGACGATGGCGACGGATTCCCCTGTCCGGAGCCCTGAAAGGACTCCAGATCAGCCCTCTCGATGAAGATTAGGGCTTGGCGGTGGCTCCGTATCGTAAAACGCGATGAATCCTTCTCTCTGATTTGTTTTCTCCCCGAACGTGAATATATAGAGTTGGAGTTGACGTCGGTGGATCCTTAGGGGGCCCACGAGGCAGGGGGTGCACCCTGCACCCTCGTGGACAGGGTGTGGGCCCCCTTACGCTGATTCTTTCGCCAGTATTTTTTATAAATTCCAAAACCTGTCTCCGTGAATTTTTAGGTCATTCCGAGAACTTTTATTTCTCCACAAAAATAACACCATGGCAATTTTGCTGAAAAGAGCGTCAGTCCGGGTTAGTTCCATTCAAATCATGCAAGTTAGAGTCCAAAACAAGGGCAAAAGTGTTTGGAAAAGTAGATACGTTGGAGACGTATCACCTGCTTGAGGGTGGGGCTCGGATGCCGTGGTGGCGGCCCGGTTGGTGGTAGCCGAGGTGCTCATGGGGGAGCACGCGGCTCGGGCCCTGTCCGGTCACCATGGCCATGTGGGTGGTGTGTTGACCGAGGTGGGTCGTTCAATTCCGGCATTGCGATTGTCCGTATCCCAATCCGGTGACATTGAGTGTTGGTTGGGGTGAAAATCCGTTCTGCTTTGCCAGGTCGACGGCGTAGCGTGCTGACGTCGTCGCCTTCTTGAAGGCGCCGTCGTGGCATCTCATTTGTCGCCGAAGTGCTCCGGGGGAAACTCTAATCCTTGGATTGGACGGTGGCGACACGTTGGTGTCGTTCCCTTGTTGAAGGCACCGTTCTGGAGCTCATTGTTCACCTTACACGGCTTCTCCTCTTCACGGTGGCTCGCCCACGGTCGAGGGCCCCGACAACTTCGTAGTAGTATTTCTTATTGTTTTCATCTGATGTTTGCTAGGATTTTTTTGGGGTAGTGTTGCTGGTTTCAGCGTCCTTGTATCCAGCCTTGGGTGTGTGTGGTGTGGAGTGTGTGTTTGTATCAGCAGGTACGGTTTGTTCGGTGATGCTTTATCTATGAAGCAGGGAAAACCCTTTTTCGTCACGAGAAATCCTAACCCTACCATCCCAAGGAGACTACAGAGATATACATCGGAGCTCCGTTGACTACGTCAAAACAGACATACTTGAGGGGTATCAAAGCCTGAAAGACAAACTAGAAAAAGAAACGCCGCCATCAGCCCGAGTGCCGCACCTACGAGGACTAAAAACCATAAAATAAACTACCAACCGAAGTGAAGGCATCGGGATTTCCCTCATGTCACCAGCCGCCGGAGCAACCGGCTGAGGGGATGTGAATTCATGAACCCTGTTGGCAATCGTTGCAAGGAAAACAAAAAAAATCTACGCACACATAATGATCTATCCATGTAGATGCATAGCAACGAGAGGGGGAGAGTGTTTCTACATACCCTCGTAGACTATAAGTGGAAGTGTTTCACAACGCGGTTGATGTAGTTGATCTTTCTTCGTGATCCAACCGATCTAGTACCGAACGTACAACACCTCCGCGCTCAACACACGTTCATCTTGGTGACGTCCCTCGCCATCTTGATCCAGCAAGATGTCGAGGTAGTAGATGAGTTCCGTCAGCACGACATCATAGTGACGGTGATGGTGAAGTGATCTACGTAGGGCTTCACCTAAGCACTACGAAAATATGACCGGGGTGTAAACGGTGGAGGGGGGCGCCGCACACGGCTAACAATTGATCTGGTGTATGCTAGGCGCCCCCTCCCACATATATATGGGTGGAAGAGGGAGGGGAGGCAGCCTGGCGCACCACATAGGTGCCCGGCCGGCCCTAGGGCTCCTGCCATGCCCGCGCCCCCTACCATGTATTCCCAAGGGGGAAGGAAAGAGGGGGCAGGGGGAAGGAAGTGGGAATCCTTATCCACACTTTCCTTTCCCTTCCCCTTTCCTTCTCCTCCTTGGCCGGCCTGCGATGGGGGGCACACCAGCCCCTTGTCCCTAGTGCATTTCCTCTCTTGGCCCATAAGGCCCATAACTTTTGTTGGGGGTGCCCGGAACCCCTTCCGGTGACCCGATAAGTACCCGGTACCCCCGAAACACTTTCGATGCCCGAATACTATTTTGGGAGTCCTGAATTAGGGGGTCCTCAGGCGTCCGGGCTATGTAACATGGGCCAGACTAATGGGCTACGAAGATACAAGATAGAAGGCTTTCCCCCGTGTTCGGATGGGACTCTCCTTTGCGTGGATGGCAAGCTTGGCGTTCGGATATGAAGATTACTTTCTCTGTAAACCGACTTTGTACAACCCTAGGCCCCTCCGGTGTCTATATAAACCGGAGGGTTTAGTCCATAGAGGCAATCATAATCATACAGGCTAGACATCTAGGGTTTAGCCATTACGATCTCATGGTAGATCAACTCTTGTAACCCCTATACTCAACAAAGTCAACCAAGTAGGATGTAGGGTATTACCTCCATCAAGAGGGCCTGAACCTGGGTAAACACCGTGTCCCTGTCTCCTGTTACCTTCGATCCTAACGCATAGTTCGGGATCCCCTACCCGAGATCTGCCGGTTTTGACACCGACAACTATCGTCCTATATATGAATCTTTAGCTCTCGGCCATTTCGAGACTCCTCGTCATGTTTGCGATCTCATCCGGGACCCCAAACAACATTCAGTCACCAAATCACATAACTCATATAATACTATATCGTCATCGAACGTTAAGCGGGCGGACCCTACGGGTTCGAGTACTATGTAGACATGACCGAGACACCTCTCCGGTCAATAACCAATATTGGAACATGGATGCCCATATTGGCTCCTACATATTCTATGAAGATCTTTATTGGTCGAACCGTTATGATAACATACGTAATTCCCTTTGTCCATCGGTATGTTACTTACCCGAGATTCGATAGTCAATATCTTCATACCTAGTTCAACCTCGTTACCGGCAAGTCTCTTTACTCGTTCCTTAATACATCACCTGGTGACTAACTCCTTAGTCATTTGCTTGCAAGCTTATGATGTGTATTATCGAGAGGGCCTAGAGATACCTCTTCGATACTCGGAGTGACAAATCCTAATCTTGATCAATGCCAACTCAACAAACACCTTCGGAGATACCTGTATGATGTCTACTACACAACCTTCTTCTTGTAGACGTTGTTGGGCCTCCAAGTGCAGAGGTTTGTAGGACAGTAGCAAATTTCCCTCAAGTGGATGACCTAAGGTTTATCAATCCATAGGAGGCGTAGGATGAAGATGGTCTCTCTCAAGCAACCCTGCAACCAAATAACAAAGAGTCTCTTGTGTCCCCAACACACCCAATACAATGGTAAATTGTATAGGCGCACTAGTTCGGCGAAGAGATGGTGATACAAGTGGTATATGGATGGTAGATAATAGTTTTTGTAATATGAAAATATAAAAACAGCAAGGTAACGAATGATAAAAGTGAGCGTAAACGGTATTGCAATGATAGGAAACAAGCCTAGGGTTCATACTTTCACTAGTACAAGTCCTCTCAACAATAATAACATAATTGGATCACATAACTATCCCTCAACATGCAACAAAGAGTCACTCCAAAGTCACTAATAGCGGAGAACAAACGAAGAGATTATGGTAGGGTACGAAACCACCTCAAAGTTATTCTTTCCAATCAATCCGTTGGGCTATTCCTATAAGTGTCACAAACAGCCCTAGAGTTCGTACTAGAATAACACCTTAACACACAAATCAACCAAAACCCTAATGTCACCTAGATACTCCAATGTCACCTCAAGTATCCGTGGGTATGATTATACGATATGCATCACACAATCTTGGATTCATCTATTCAACCAACACTTAGAACCTCAAAGAGTGCCCCAAAGTTTCTACCGGAGAATCACGACGAAAACGTGTGCCAACCCCTATGCATAGGTTCATGGGCGGAACCCGCAAGTTGGTCACCAAAACATACATCAAGTGAATCACGTGATATCCCATTGTCACCATAGATACGCACGGCAAGACATACATCAAGTGTTCTCAAATCTTTAAAGACTCAATCCGATAAGATAACTTCAAAGGGGAAAACTCAATCCATTACAAGAGAGAAGGGGGGGAAGAAACATCATAGGATCCAAATATAATAGCAAAGCTCGCGATACATCAAGATCGTATCACCTCAAGAACACGAGAGAGAGAGAGATCAAACACATAGCTACTGGTACATACCCTCAGCCCCGAGGGAGAACTACTCCCTCCTCGTCATGGAGAGCACCGGGATGATGAAGATGGCCACCGGAGAAGGATTCCCCCTCCGGCAGGGTGCCGGAACGGGTCTAGATTGGCTTTCGGTGGCTACAAAGGCTTCTGGCAGCGGAACTCATGATCTATTGTCTGTTCTGGAAGTTTTAGGGTACGTGATTATATATGGGTGCAGGAAGTACGTCGGTGGAGCTTCAGGGGCCCCACGAGGCTGGGGGCGCGCCCCAGGGGGGGCGCCCCTACCCTCGTGAGCACCTCCCTTGGCTCCTGACATGGGGTCCAAGTCCATCCGGTAGCTTTCCTTCCAAAAATAACTTCTCCAGTTGATTTCGTTCCGTTTCGACTCCGTTTGATATTCCTTTCCTTCAAAACACTGAAATAGGCAAAAACAGCAATTCTGGGCTGGGCCTCCGGTTAATAGGTTAGTCCCAAAAATAATATAAAGGTGGATAATAAAGCCCAATATTGCCCAAAACAGTAGATAACATAGCACGGAGCAATCAAAAATTATAGATACGTTGGAGACGTATCAAGCATCCCCAAGCTTAATTCCTGCTCGTCCTCGAGTAGGTAAATGATAAAAACAGAATTCTTGATGCGGAGTGCTAGTTGGCATAATTTCAATGTAATTCTTCTTAATTGTGGTATGAATATTCAGATTCGAAAGATTCAAGATAAAAGTTCATATTGACATAGAAACAATAATACTTCAAGCATACTAACTAAGCAATTATGTCTTCTCAAAATAACATGGGCAAAGAAAGTTCATCCCTACAAAATCATATAGTTTAGTCATGTTTCATTTTCATCATACAAGAATGCTCTCATCATGCAGAACCCCGATGACAAGCCAAACAATTGTTTCATACTTTAGTAATCTCAAACCTATAAACTTTCACGCAATACATGAGCGCAAGCCATGGATATAGCACTATGGGCGGAATAGAATAATGAGGGGGGTTATGTGGAGAAGAAAAAAAAGG
Source organism: Triticum urartu (assembly GCF_003073215.2). Taxonomy (NCBI): domain Eukaryota; kingdom Viridiplantae; phylum Streptophyta; class Magnoliopsida; order Poales; family Poaceae; genus Triticum; species Triticum urartu. The sequence continues at coordinate 478,963,678 of NC_053024.1, forward strand.
AGAAAGTCTCACATCAACGAGGCTAATCAATGGGCTATGGAGATGCCCACCGATTGATGTTAATGCAAGGAGTAGGGATTGCCATGCAACGGATGCACTAGAGCTATAAATGTATGAAAGCTCAACAAAAGAAACTAGTGGGTGTGCATCCAACTTGCTTGCTCACGAAGACCTAGGGCACTTGAGGAGGCCCATTGTTGGAATATACAAGCCAAGTTCTATAATGAAAAATTCCCACTAGTATATGAAAGTGATAACATGAGAGACTCTCTACTATGAAGATCATGGTGCTACTTTGAAGCACAAGTGTGGTAAAGGATAGTAACATTGTCCCTTCTCTCTTTTTCTCTCATTTTTTGGGCCTTTCCTTTTTTATGGCCTTTCTCTTTTTTTGGGCCTTCTCTCTTTTTTATGGCCTTACTTTTTTTATTCCTCACTTGGGACAATGCTCTAATAATGATGATCATCACACTTCTATTTATTTACAACTCAATGATTACAAGTTGATACTAGAACAAAGATGACTCTATATGAATGCCTCCGGCGGTGTACCGGGATATGCAATGAACCAAGAGTGACATGTATGAAATAATTATGAACGGTGGCTTTGCCACAAATACTATGTCAACTACATGATCATGCTAAGCAATATGACAATGATGAATGTGTCATGATAAACAGAATGGTGGAAAGTTGCATGGCAATATATCTCGGAATGGCTATGGAAATGCCATAATAGGTAGGTATGGTGGCTGTTTTGAGGAAGATATAAGGAGGTTTATGTGTGATAGAGCGTATCATATCACGGGGTTTGGATGCACTGGCGAAGTTTGCGCCAACTCTCAATGTGAGGAAGGGCAATGCACGGTACCGAAGAGGCTAGCAAGGATGGAAGGGTGAGAGTGCATATAATCCATGGACTCAACATTAGTCATAAAGAACTCACATACTTATTGCAAAAATCTACAAGTCATCAAAAACCTCGGCACTACGCGCATGCTCCTAGGGGGGTAGATTGGTAGGAAAAGACCATCGCTCGTCCCCGACCGCCACTCATGAGGACAATCAAATAACACCTCATGTTTCAAATTTGTTACACAACGTTTACCATACGTGCATGCTACGGGACTTGCAAACTTCAACACAAGCACTTCTCAAATTCACAATTACTCAACTAGAATGACTTTGATATTATTATCTCCATATCTCAAAACAATAATCAAGCATCAAACTTCTCTTAGTATTCAATACTCTATATGAAAGTTTTTACTATTCTTGGATGCCTAGCATGTTATGATTATTTAAGCAGATCACCATGCTATTTAAGACTATAAAAATAATCTAAGTGAAGCATGATAGTTCATCTATTTCTTCAAAATAAAACTACCACCATGCTCTAAAAGATATAAGTGAAGCACTAGAGCATCGAGAAACTACTCCGGAAGATATAAGTGAAGATCAATGAGTAGTCGAATAATTATGCAACTATGTGAAGAATCTCTAACATTTAATAATTTCAGATCTTGTTATTTTATTCAAACAGCAAGAAAATAAAAATAAAATGACATCTAAGAATAGCAAACATCATGTGAAGAAGCAAAAACTTAGGATCAACCGATACTAACCGATAGTTGTTGAAGAAGAAAGGTGGGATGCCAACCGGGGCATCCCCAAGCTTAGACGCTTGAGACTTCTTAAAATATTATCTTGGTATTTCTTGGGCATCCCCAATCTTGATCTTTTGTGTCTCCTTAATTCCTCTCATATCACGATCTCCCTAAATCTCAAAAGCTTCATCCACACAAAACTCAACAAGGACTCGTGAGATAAGTTAGCATAAACCATTGCAAAAACCTTATCATAATCTACTGTAGCAAATCACTAAAATTATTATTCAACATTGCATACTAAATTCCTCTGCATATTTAATAGTCCTATCCTCAAATAGAATCATTAAAGAAGCAAACATATGCAAACAATGCAAACATAACAGCAATCTGCCTAAACAGGACAGTCTGTAAAGAATGCAGCAACATCCATACTTCCCTAGCTGAAAAAATTATGAAATAAAATTCCCACTTTAGTAAATTTATCAGATCTTAATATGCAAAAGGTTTCAACATTTTATCACATTCTTACTTTTCTAGGGAATTATTGCAACAGCGGTAAGCTTTCTGTTTTCAAACAGCAACATGTGGACTTCTAAAATAGGCATAGTAACGGCTATCAATGCCACTTTTATTGAAATAAAAGATGCAAAACATTTTTATAAATAACAGCAATCAAATTCTAACAAAATAAATTGACGCTCCAAGCAAAACACATATCATGTGGTGAATAAAAATATAGCTCCAAGTAAAGTTACCGATGAACGAAGACGAAAGAGGGGATGCCTTCCGGGGCATCCCAAGCTTAGGCTCTTGGTTGTCCTTGAATATTACCTTGGGGTGCCTTGGTCATCCCCAATCTTAGGCTCTTTCCAATCCTTATTCCATAGTCCATCGAATCTTTACCCAAAACTTGAAAACTTCACAACACAAAACTTAACAGAAAACTCGTAAGCTCCGTTAGTATAAGAAAATAAATCACCACTTCAAGGTACTGTAATGAACTCATTCTTTATTTATATTGGTGTTAAACCTACTGTATTTCAATTTATCTATGGTTTATAAACTATTTTACTAGCCATAGATTCATCAAAATAAGCAAATAACACACGAAAAACAGAATCTGTCAAAGACAGAACAGTCTGTAGTAATCTGGATCAAACGTATACTTCTGGAACTCATACAATCCTAAAATAAATTTCTGGACCTGAGGAATTTATCTATTAATCATCTGCAAAAATAATTAACTAAATAGCACTTTGCAAATAAAAATGGCACTAATTCTCGTGAGCGCTAAAGTTTCTGTTTTTTACAGCATGATCAACAAGACTTCCCCCAAGTCTTCCCAAAGGTTCTACTTGGCACAAACACTAATTAAAAGCATAAAACCACATCTAAACAGAGGCTAGATGAATTATTTATTACTAAACAGGAACAAAAATCAAGGAATTAAAATAAAATTGGGTTGCCTCCCAACAAGCGCTATCGTTTAACGCCCCTAGCTAGGCATGATGATTTCAATGATGCTCACATAAAAGATAAGAATTGTAACATAAAGAGAGCATAGTGAAGAATATGACTAGCACATTTAAGTCTAACACACTTCCTATGAATAGGGATTTTTTGAGCAAACAACTTATGGAAACAATAATAAACTAGCATAGGAGGGCAAAACAAGCATAACTTCAAAACTTTAAGCACATAGAGAGGAAACTTGATATTATTGCAATTCCTACAAGCATATGTTCCTCCCTCATAATAATTTTCAGTAGCATCATGAATGAATTCAACAATATAATCATCACCTAAAGCATTCTTTTCATGATCTACAAGCATAGAGTTTTTATTACTCTCCACATAAGCAAATTTCTTCTCTTGAATAGTAGTGGGAGCAAACTCAACAAAATAACTATCATGTGATTGAAAATTAGGATCAAGATGACAAGTTTCATGGTTATCATTATTATTTAAAGCATACGTGTCAACACAATAATCATCATAGATAGGAGGCATGCTTTCATCATAGTAAATTTTCTCATTAAAGCTTGGGGAACAAAAAATATCATCTTCATCAAACATAGCTTCCCCAAGCTTGTGGCTTTGCATATCATTAGCATCATGGATATTCAAGGAATTCATACTAACAACATTGCAATCATGCTCATCATTCAAATATTTAGTGCCAAATTTTTTAATGCATTCTTCTTCTAATACTTTGGCACAATTTTCCTTTCCATCATATTCACGAAAGACATTAAAAAGATGAAGTGTATGTGACAAACTCAATTCCATTTTTTATAGTTTTGTTTTATAAACTAAACTATTGATAAAACAAGAAACTAAAAGACTCGATTGCAAGATCTAAAGATATACCTTCAACCACTAACCTCCCCGGCAACGGCGCTAGAAAAGAGCTTGATGTCTACTACACAACCTTATTCTTGTAGACGTTGTTGGGCCTCCAAGTGCAGAGGTTTGTACGACAGTAGCAAATTTCCCTCAAGTGGATGACCTAAGGTTTATCAATCCGTAGGAGGCGTAGGATGAAGCTGGTCTCTCTCAAGCAACCCTGCAACCAAATAACAAAGAGTCTCTTGTGTCCCCAACACACCCAATACAATGGTAAATTGTATAGGTGCACTAGTTCCGTGAAGAGATGGTGATAAAAGTGGTATATGGATGGTAGATAATAGTTTTTGTAATCTGAAAATATAAAAACAGCAAGGTAACAAATGATAAAAGTGAGGGTAAACGGTATTGCAATGATAGCAAACAAGGCCTAGGGTTCATACTTTCACTAGGGCAAGTTCTCTCAACAATAATAACATAATTGGATCACATAACTATCCCTCAACATGCAACAAAGAGTCACTCCAAAGTCACTAATAGCGGAGAACAAACGAAGAGATTATGGTAGGGTACGAAACCACCTCAAAGTTATTCTTTCCAATCAATCCGTTGGGCTATTCCTATAAGTGTCACAAACAGCACTAGAGTTCGTACTAGAATAACACCTTAAGACACAAATCAACCAAAACCCTAATGTCACCTAGATACTCCAATGTCACCTCAAGTATCCGTGGGTATGATTATACGATATGCATCACACAATCTTGGATTCATCTATTCAACCAACACTTAGAACCTCAAAGAGTGCCCCAAAGTTTCTATCGGAGAATCACGACGAAAACGTGTGCCAACCCTTATGCATAGGTTCATGGGCGGAACCCGCAAGTTGGTCACCAAAACATACATCAAGTGAATCACGTGATATCCCATTGTCACCACAGATACGCACGGCAAGACATACATCAAGTGTTCTCAAATCTTTAAAGACTCAATCCGATAAGATAACTTCAAAGGGGAAAACTCAATCCATTACAAGAGACAAGAGGGGGAAGAAACATCATAGGATCCAAATATATAGCAAAGCTCGCGATACATCAAGATCGTATCACCTCAAGAACACGAGAGAGAGAGAGAGATCAAACACATAGCTACTGGTACATACCCTCAACCCCGAGGGAGAACTACTCCCTCCTCGTCATGGAGAGCACCGGGATGATGAAGATGGCCACCGGAGAAGGATTCCCCCTCTGGCAGGGTGCCGGAACGGGTCTAGATTAGCTTTCGGTGGCTACGGAGGCTTCTGGTGGCGGAACTCCTGATCTATTGTCTGTTCTGGAAGTTTTAGGGTACGTGAGTATATATGGGTGCAGGAAGTACATCGGTGGAGCTTCGGGGGCCCCATGAGGCAGGGGGCGCGCCCTAGGGGGGGGCCCCCCTACCCTCGTGAGCACCTCCCTTGGCTCCTGACGTGGGGTCCAAGTCCATCCGGTAGCTTTCCTTCCAAAAATAACTTCTCCAGTTGATTTCTTTCCATTTCGACTCCGTTTGATATTCCTTTTCTTCAAAACACTGAAATAGGCAAAAAACATCAATTCTGGGCTGGGCCTCCGTTTAATAGGTTAGTCCCAAAAATAATATAAAAGTCGATAATAAAGCCCAATATTGCCCAAAACAGTAGATAACATAGCATGGAGCAATCAAAAATTATATATACGTTGGAGACGTATCAAGCATCCCCAAGCTTAATTCCTGCTCGTTCTCGAGTAGGTAAATGATAAAAACAGAATTTTTGATGCGGAGTGCTACTTGGCATAATTTCAATGTAATTCTTCTTAATTGTGGTATGAATATTCAGATCCAAAAGATTCAAGATAAAAGTTCGTATTGACATAGAAACAATAATACTTCAAGCATACTAACTAAGCAATTATGTCTTCTCAAAATAACATGGCCAAAGAAAGTTCATCCCTAAAAAATCATATAGTTTAGTCATGTTTCATCCCTATAAATAGGACTAGCCACCACCATAGGGAAGGAGATTCCGACCTTCAAACCACAGAAGCACACCAAGCACAAGAACACCTCACCTCACGAGGCTGTTCTTCCCTTGTACTGTTCATCCTCAACCCAATAGGCAATCCACCGCACCACACTGGAGTAGGTTATTACACCACAACGGTGGACCGTACTGTTCATCCTCAACCCAATAGGCAATCCACCGCACCACACTGGAGTAGGTTATTACACCACAACGGTGGACCGAACTAGTATAAATCTTGTGTCTCATGTTTTTTGGGTTCGCCGAGCTAGGCCGTGAGATTGTAGAGCGTGCGAGCTAGGGAGGGGGAGAGATCTTCGTGTGCACCCCAGTGTACGAACCTCAAGGGTTTTCCCAGAACCCTAAATCTGACATTTGGCGCGCCGGGTAAGGGTGCGCCAGAGCTTCTCTTCCCCCGGTTGATCCTCCAACGTCCCGTGGGTCCGATGTCCGGCAACCCGAGAACCAACGCCGACCGCTGGGCAGCTTGGCCGGCCTGGGCAGCGCCATCTGCCCAAGAAGACGTCAACCCGGCGCCCCAGGCGGCGCGCGCACCGCCAAGCGCCGCGCGCTGCGGCCACGTCGCCGCACACTCGACGAGAATAGGCGAACATGAGGGCCGCACTCACGGTGGCTCGGGAGCTGCTGCGATGCCAGCTGATGGAGAGCGGCCGGGATGCCTTGCTGGAGCGCGTCGCCGAGCTACTAGACGCCGCGGCCTCGGGAGCGCCGCCCTTCTGCTCCTTGCTCATGCCTCAAACCACGACCGGATCGCATGGCAGGCCTCGCCGCGGCCGTGCACCCCCAGGTGCGCCAGGAGGCTTCATCGACAACGGCACAACCAGAGGCGCTGGGCGCCCACTCGCTCTCGCGCCTCCTCCGATGGGCGCGGGCACGAGCGTTGCCGCCCGCGGCCATGGCGGAATGCCGCACTACCATCCTCAGGGCGGCGCGACGTGGAGCATGGGGCACTTTGGCGAGGTCTTCAGGGCGCCGGCCTCGGAAGCCTACGTGCCCCGCATGGTAGACCAGGAGTATGCACTGGAAGACGACCCCGGCTCGTTCCTCGAGCCGGGCTGGGAGGATGAGGCGCTGGAACCTGAGGCCTTCCAGGAGCCCCATGAGCGTGCCGTGAGCCTCCCCAACCATGGCGGCGCGACGTGGAGCGTGGGGCACTTTGGCGAGGTCTTCAGGGCGCCGGCCTCGGAAGCCTACGTGCCCCGCATGGTAGACCAGGAGTATGCACTGGAAGACGCCCCCTGCTCGTTCCTCGAGCCGGGCTGGGAGGATGAGGTGCTGGAACCTGAGGCCTTCCAGGAGCCCCATGAGCGTGCCGTGAGCCTCCCCAACCATGTGAGCGCACTGGGGGCTGCACGGGAGAGGCCGGGAGCCAGGTCCCTCCCCGCATCGCATGGAGCAAGGCGCCCCCCGGAGGTAGGCCCTCTGTCGGGGAGGTGCTGATGAGCCTTCCCCCAGCAGAGGACCCGTGGTCACCGAGGGCGCCGCTGTTGTCCCCTTTGCCCCTTTGCTTCGTCCTGGTTTCCGGTCGAACCAACAGTGGTCGAGGGCGGTGCAAGGCGGGGCCCTCGTCTGGTGATATGAAGTAAGGCTCGCGCATGTGAAGATCTCCGCTTGTGACACTCACGTAATAATGAGTGGGAATGTACACGCCCCGGAGTCTCAGGAGCGCCGCCCTCGGGCCTCAGGGGCTCCCTCCCACGCCTAGTGGAAGCACATAGCTCTGCGCTGGTGAGAAGACCAGAAGACTAGACTAGGTGCCGGACACGGCCATTTGCTCTTAACCCCTTTTCTGTAGCCCTATTTCTGGCTTTGGATTTAAGTTGAAGTTGAATTTTCATTGCTATGCGCGGGGGGGGGGGGGGGGGGGGTTGACTTTTCTCGTTCGTTCGATTTCTTACCTTCTGGTTCCTTGCCTGACTCGGAGTTCGCACCCGTTGCCTCCCCCCGCGAGCCCCTCGAGAGTGGGGGCTAGGCGCGGCACGCGCGCGCCACACGTGCACCCTTCCATGGCTGGCGCTTGCTCCTCGAGACGCCCTCTCGGGTGGATTAGCAGGCCCTTCAGGAGCTCACGACCTCATGAACTGTAAGGAAACCGGTCCTGACCAAGGTAAACTTCGGTAGTAAACTCGCGGGCCCGTAAAAACACACATGTTTAGCTTGGCCTAAGGAATAGAGGTAGTTATCTGTTTACATGAGGGGTTTCCCCTACCAAAATGCTCTCACAACTCTCAGGGCCGTTCCCAAGTTTTCGCTTACAGGCTCAGCAATGAGCGAGCACGGGCTCAATCGGACATATTGCTCGCCATATCCTCTGGGATGCCCTCAGACGCGTCACTGGCATCATCGTCACCATCACTGGCACCACCATCCTCGTCACCAGCATCACCATCACCATTGCTAGCGTCGCCCGCGCCATCGTCGATCACATCGCCTTCATCCGCAGTGACCACCACCGCGTCATCCTCGGAGGTGAAGGCTCTGACTAGAGCATCCACATTGTCCTCTACCTAGCGCGCCAGGTCGCCCTGGATGGCCTCATGCACGGGGACAATGGCGGCGTCGAATTCAAAGTTGGGGTAGGTGTCCTAGAGGTGGCTGAAGACACGGGAGAATGCATGCTTGAGCAGGCCGCGGCTTCTCTCCTCGACAAGCACGCGAGCCCTCTCGGACCGATTTTCCAGGCGTGTCACCACGTTGGTGAAGAAGAGAAGGTGGCTAGCATAGTCATCCGAGTGGGGATGAGGTGCATTTTCGTCACAGACGGCACCCAGCGCCGCATTGGCTCTGGTCCTGAGGTTTTGGAGCATGGGGGCGTGCTCGCGCTCCAGCGTCTGCCCCCGGAGCGCCTCCTCCCTGCCCCGCTGCACGGAGGATTTGGCGCCGGCAACCCGCTACTGAAGGGAAAGCAGCTCGGCACATGCGGAAGCCAGCTCGACTTGCACCGAAGACAGGGCGGCCGCAGCGGCTTTCTCACGACGTTCGGCCTCATCCAACCCTGACCTGAGGGCATTGGTCCTGCCCACCGCCTCGGCTTCCACAAGCTTCAACTTTAGGTCGTACCTGCCCACAAGATCTGCGCGGGCCTTGGCCGTCTGGCGATCGACTTCCTCCTGGGCCTTGGCCTCGTGTGTGTCGACGACGTCCTCAGCTTGGGCAACCTGGCGCTCCCTCTTCTCCAACCGCTCGAGCTCAAGGCTGCGCTCCGCGGCTTCCAGCGCTTCCTCGCGCCTCATGATCTCTTCCTCCTCGGCATGCGTCCCCTTCAACAACGCTAGGGCAGCCTTACGCGCCTCCACTTGCTGCTCCAGGGAGGCACTCCAGGCTTGGAGTTCCCACGCGTGCATCTCTGCGATCTCGTGGCGTCGATCAACTTCACGAGCTTCTTCCAAGGCTCGGGCGCAAGCTTCGCATGAGGTCGCAAGAGACGCCTCGGCCTTCGCGTTATCAAGCTCGCATTGGTGGCGCCCAAGATTGATGGCCACCTTCAGCTTATGCCACTCTTCCACCAGCCGAAGACCCTCAGCCTCAAGGTGCGCGTCTACATCCGCGAGCTCCCCGCCAAGCCGGTTCATCGCGCCCATCGCCTCCCGAAAGAGCTTGTTGCATACGACGCTCCTTTCATGTGCAGCTTTGAGCGCACAACCGACTCCATCCTCCACAACAGGGGCCGTCGTCGGGACCTGAAGCGGCTCACCCCTTTCCCGCAGGGGGCTGGGAGCTGGCACGTCTCCGGACGCCAACTGGGCTTCAGCAGGAGCCCGGTCAGGATGAGGCTCGCCGCTCAAAGAAGGAACCAGGACCGAAGCTATCCAGTCACCGCCCATAACCAGAGGAGGAGACCTTGGCACGCTCGTCACACCTCCGACGAGGCCATAAAGAAGAGATGGCAGGAGCGCGGGCTCAAGGCGCCAAGCCAGTGCATCTGCCTCTGCAGCTGACCCTGCGACGGGGGCATCCTATTGGCCTGGGACCCTCAAGACCAGCGGGAGATCTGAGGCGGGAGGAGTTTGCTTCCCTAGGGGCTTCGCGGCCTCAGGAGCTGGGATCCTGGAGAACCACCATCAGGAAGGGAAGCAGCACCCAAGGAATTACAGAGACAAGGTACTTACTCATCTATGGCGATGTACTTCCTCTGTTTCAACGGCCGGAGAGCACCGTTGCCGCAGCCTAGGGACCCCTTCCTCTTGCGGAGCGCATCGAAGTCAACACGGAGCCGGCCGAAGCGTTGGGCGTGGCGACCAGTGCGGGGCGTGGTAGGTGAAGCGCCCGAGGAGATGACCTCAGGATCACCAAGCTGGGGAGAGCCATCAGGTACCGCCTCATGACGGCCTCCAGAGGCCTCGGGAGCAGCAGGTTGCGTCGCCCCTCAACTACTTCCTCGGCGCGGGAGTTGTGGGCCCCCAAAGTTGACGCCTCAGGAACTGCGGGCGGCTCCAACGCTGCGCCACCCGCGCCTCCAGTCTTCGGTGATGCTTGCCCCCCTACGTCCACTCTTGGGGCAAGTTCGGCGCCGGCAGCAAAGATGGGCACCACGGTGACGGGGTTCACACGGGACCCCTCAAGGCCAACCAGATGCAGCCCCCATTCGTCAAAGGGGGGCATCTGCCCCACGAACTCCACCATGTTCGGGCAGCAGTACAGGAGACAGCCTTCTGGTGGCATATCGGCTGGCGAGGGGTTGCCCGACAGGACCTCGAGCATTGTTCTTCGTGCCGCAAGCGGAAGCTCAGACTCCTGGAGCATCATGCGATCCGGGCTGACGGATAAGGCCCACATCAGCCAGGAATGGCACTGAAGAGGGGCGATGCGGCGTTGGAGGAACTCCTCCATCACCATGGGCGCAGTCAAGCCAAGGTCTTTCAGCCCCCTCATCCGGAGCTAGACGAAGGCAAGGCAGGGGCTTGTAAGCTTCTTGTGAGCCCAGCCGGAGCTGGGAACGGCGGGCGCAGACAGAGACAAGAGCAAATGGCTGAGCACTCCGACATCCACGTACACCCACCGCGTCCGGAACTCGCAGACAGCGGGAGCTCGAAGTCAATCCACGAGCCGACCGTCGCCGCCACGGCCTGGAAGCTCAAGCACCCCGAGCGTTGCCGGGGGTCGGTCAGGTGCAGTGAGAAGAAATGGCGCAGAAGGGCCATGGAGGGGGCGATGACCACCATGGCCTCGCAGGCGAAGGCAAAGATGGCAAGAAGAGCGACATATTGGGGATCTAAGTGCAGCAGATGAATCTAGTAATGGGAAAGCACGACGTTGAAGAAGGCGGAGAACGGGGGAACCAGACCTACGTGTAGGGCATCGACGAAGAACAGGACCTCGGTGGCTGCTCTATCAACAGAAGCTCGGGAGGCCGGCTAGGCCACCGTCCTACCCCATTCGTTGAAGCTGGTGGCGAGCGCAAGGCGGACCTTGTCCATGGCCTCCTCATTGAGCACCCGCGATCTGCCAACAGCGGGCTCGACAGCAGGAGGCGGGTTGACTGAGGTTAGTGGCTTCTTCCCTTTCTCCGTCCGGTTCGGCGCCATAATGATGGGGAGGACTGAGCTCAGGTTGGATTGGGAGAGGAAGCTGAGGTTCGAGGAAGCGAAGGAGTCGGGGGGTGCGTTGCCAGCAAGGGGGAAAAACTGTGTGGGACGCCGTGGCCGCCTAGCCAGGCAGATATCAAGGTTGCGTGGGGAAGCGGGGCCACCCACGTCTAATCGATCGCCATGTGTCAAGCAGGTCCGCAGGCTATTGGGGCCCTCGGCGCTCCGCCCTTGCCCTTTGGCTTCGCCTTGAAGCCAAGCCCGAGCGCGCCTTGGGCCCGGGGGCTACTGTCGTTGTTCTGGGAACGGGGGTCCCCAGACTTGCCTGCCTGCGGCCCGCAGCATGGCTCCACCAGCGGCCCTGTACGGCCCATCTTCACCAGCAAACATTCAAGACCCTTGCGAGGCGGACGACGCAAGACCTCCTCAGGGGCAGCCTCACCAGGCTGGCTTGCGAGGGGCGGAGAGATCAAGGCAAGGGACACCTCGCGAGGTTCCTGTGACGCAAGCCATGACGAGTGGAATCAGGTGGGCGCCAACACGCGCAGTGTCCTCGTTTCCTCTTTGGTGCTAGAGGGGCAAGCATAGGCGAGGAGTCCCGAGGCATCAGGCAAAGGTTTCCATATCGGTGCAACAAGACCAAGACCAGCAGGACGGCGAGATGGAGGTCACCATGGAGCCCAAGACGGCGTCACCACCAGAGCCTTAGGCAGGCAAAGACTACTTTTGTCAGGATAGCTCGTACTAGTTGTCTCCCTTTGAATTTGGCTGTTGTGGGATCCCTTCCCACTCAATATTTGGGAAGAGGACCAGGGCCTCTATAAATAGGACTAGCCACCACCATAGGGAAGGAGATTCCGACCTTCAAACCACACAAGCACACCAAGCACAAGAACACCTCACCTCGCGAGGCTGTTCTTCCCTTGTACTGTTCATCCTCAGCCCAAGAGGCAATCCACCGCACCACACTGGAGTAGGGTATTACACCACAACGGTGGCCCGAACCAGTATAAATCTTGTGTCTCATGTTCTTTGGGTTCGTCGAGCTAGGCCGTGAGATTGTAGAGCGTGCGAGCTAGGGGGGCGGAGAGATCTTTGTGCGCACCCCAGTGTTCGAACCTCAAGGGTTTTGCCGGAACCCGAAATCCGACAGCGGAGAAGCATAAAACCCTAGTCCTCCTTTGATGTATATTTGAGTGTTCTTTGATGCGTCTCCGTCGTATCTACTTTTCCAAACACATTTGCCCTCGTTTTGGACTCTAACTTGCATGATTTGAATGGAACTAACCCGAACTGACGCTGTTTTTAGCAGAATTGCCATCGTGTTATTTTTGTGTAGAAATAAAAGTTCTCGGAATGACCTGAAAATCAACGTAGATTATTTTTGGAATATATAAAAAATACTGGCGAATAGATCCATGTCAGGGGGCCCACACCCTGTCCACGAGGGTGGGGGCTCGCCTACCCCCTGGGCGCGCCCCCTGCCTCGTGGGCCCCCTAACGCTCCACCGACCTCAACTCCAACTCCATATACTCACTTTCTAGGAGAAAAATCGGGGAGAAGGATTCATCTCGTTTTACGATACGGAGCCGCCGCCAAGCCCTAAACTCTCCCGGGAGGGCTGACCTGAAGTCCGTTCGGGGCTCCGAAGAGGGGAATCCGTCGCCATCACCATCATCAGCCTTCCTCCATCACCAATTTCATGATGCTCACCGCCGTGCGTGAGTAATTCCATCATAGGCTTGCTGGATGGTGATGGGTTGGATGAGATTTATCATGTAATCGAGTTAGTTTTGTTAGGGTTTGATCCCTAGTATCCACTATGTTCTGAGATTAATGTTGCTATGACTTTGCTATGCTTAATGCTTGTCACTAGGGCCCGAGTGCCATGATTTCATATCTGAACCTATTATGTTTTCATCAATATATGAGAGTTCTTAATCCTATCTTGCAAGTTTCTAGTCACCTATTATGTGTTATGATCCGTTAACCCCGCTGGATACACGCCTACATTACATTGATGAACTGGAGCTAGTTCTGTGCCACCCTATGTTATAACTGTTGCATGATTGATCGCATCCGACATAATTATCCATCACTGGTCCATTGCCTACGAGATTTTCATACATTGTTCTTCGCTTATTTACTTTTCCGTTCCTACTGTTACAATCACTATAAAACCAAAACTGGTACCGTTACTTTTACTACCGTTACCATTACAATCATATTACTTTGCTACTAAATACCTTGTTGCAGATATTAAGTTTCCAGGTGTGGTTGAATTTACAACTCAGCTGCTAATACTTGAGAATATTCTTTGGCTCCCCTTGTGCCAAATCAATAAATTTGGGTTGAATACTCTACCCTCGAAAACTGTTGCGATCCCCTATACTTGTTGGTTATCAAGACTATTTTTTAGCGCCGTTGCCGGGGAGCATAGCTCTATTCTTTGAGTCACTTGGGATTTATATCTGCTGGTCACTATGAAGAACTTTAAAGATCAAAGAACCAAGATTTTTCCCTCAACTATGAGGGGAGGTAAGGAACTGCCATCTAGCTCTGCACTTGATTCACCTTCTGTTTTGAGTAAACTTGCGACACATACACCTTTTATTCATTCTGATATGTCGCATGTTATTGATGATGCCACTTCTGCTTTGCATGATACTTATGATGAAACTACTTCTATGCTTGATAACGCTGTGCCAGTAGGTGAATTTATTGATGAACAACTGGCTAGGGCTAGAGAGAATGAAATTATTGAAACTGATAATATTGATGAAAGTGATGATGAAGATTCTCCCCCTAGATATGAAATGCCTGTTGTGCATGAGGTTTATGTTATGGATGAAGAAACTGCTAGAGACTTCTTAGCTTGCAATGATAGATCTGATCTTAAGAAATTATTAGCTAAGCTTAAAGAAAAGTCTTTGAATGCTAGAATGAAATATGACCCTACTTTTGCTACTTCACTATCTTTATTACTGATAAGGATTATGATTTCTCTGTCGATCCTGAGTTAATTACTTTGGTTGAATCTGATCCTTTCTATGGTTATGAATCTGAAACTGTTGTGGCACATATTACTAAATTAAATGATATAGCCACCCTGTTTACTCATGATGAGAAAACTCGCAATTACTTTATCCTTAAGTTATTTCCATTCTCATTAAAGGGTGATGCTAAAACATGGTTTAATTCTCTTGATCGTAGTTGTGTGCGTAGTGCCCAGGATATGATTTATTACTTCTCTGCTAAATATTTCCCCGCTAATAAGAAACAAGCTGCTTTTAGGGAAATATATAATTTTGTGCAAATTAAAGAAGAGAGTCTCCCACAAGCTTGGGGGAGGCTTGTCCGATTACTTAATGCTTTGCCTGATCAACCTCTCAAGAAAAATGAAATACTTGATATCTTTTATAATGGACTAACCGATGCTTACAGAGACTACCTGGATAGTTGTGCTGGTTGTGTTTTCAGGGAAAGAACTGTTGATCAAGCTGAATTGCTATTGAATAATATGTTAACTAATGAAAATAATTGGACACTTCCTGAACCAACTCCTAAGCCAACTCCGAAGAAAAGGGGTATTCTATTTCTCAGTCCCGAAGATATGCAAGAGGCAGAGAAATCTATGAATGAAAAAGGTATTAAAGCTGAAGATGTTAAGAATTTACCACCTATTGAAGAAATACATGTTCTTGATAACCCGACACAGGTAGTAAAGTTAAATTCTCTCTATAGATTGGATGAAGGTGATATTCCTCGTTATAAGTCTGCTAGCCAATGCTTAGATGAGTTTGATAATTTTATTGTTAAACAAGAAAACTTCAATGCTTATGTTGGTAGACAATTGAAACGTAATGCTGATATGCTTGAACTCTTGAGTGATTATATGTCTAGAGTTAAAGGTGAACTTAAATTTATTAGTAAACATGCTTCTATGGTTACCACTCAAGTAGAACAAGTACTCAAGGCTCAGAATGATTTGCTCAATGAATTAAATGATAAGAAAAATGCTAATGTTGTTAGAGTTATGACTAAAGGAGGTAAAATGACTCATGCACCTTTGTATCCTGAGGGCCATCCTAAGAGAATTGAGCAAGATTCTCAGAGAACTAATGTAGATGCAACTAGTTCTTCTAAGAAGAAGAAAAAGAAAAATGATAGGACTTTGCATGCTTCTAGTGAACCTGTTGTTGACACACTTGAGAATCCCAATGATATTTCTATTTCTGATGCTGAAACACAATCTGGTAATGAACATGAACCTAGTGATAATGTTAATGATGTTATTCATGTTGATGCTCAACCTAGCAATGACAATGATGTAGAGATTGAACCTGCTGTTGATCTTGATAACCCACAATCAAAGAATCAACGTTATGATAAGAGAGACTTTGTTGCTAGGAAGCATGGTAAAGAAAGAGAACCATTGGTTCAGAAATCCATGCCTTTTCCTCCTAAACCATCCAAGAAAAAGGATGATGAGAATTTTGAGCGCTTTGCCGAAATGATTAGATCTATCTTTTTGCGTATGCGTTTGACTGATATGCTTAAAATGAATCCTTATTCTAAGTACATGAAAGATATTGTTACAAATAAAAGAAAGATACCAGACGCTGAAATTTCCACCATGCTTGCTAATTATACTTTTAAGGGTGGAATACCAAAGAAACTTGGAGATCCAGGAGTACCAACTATACCATGCTCTATTAAAAGAAACTATGTTAAAACTGCTTTATGTGATCTTGGAGCCGGTGTTAGTATTATGCCTCTGTCTTTATATCGTAGACTTGATTTGAATAAGTTGACACCTACTAACATATCTTTGCAAATGGCTGATAAATCAACTGCTATACCTATCGGTCTTTGGGAGGATGTGCCTGTTGTGGTTGCAAACGTTACTATTTTAACGGACTTTGTTATTCTTGATATTACCGAGGATGATAGTATGTCGATTATCCTTGGTAGACCCTTTTTGAATACTGCAGGGCTGTTATTGATTGCAACAAAGGCAATGTCACTTTTCATGTTAATGGTAATGAGCATACGGTACACTTTCTGAGGAAACAACCGCAAGTCCACAGTATCAATTCTATTGGAAAAATTTCAACAATTACTATTGGAGGTTTTGAATTTCCTCTTCCTACTGTCAAGAAGAAATATGATATTCTTATTGTTGGGGACGTGCATATCCCCGTTGAGGTAACCTAGTGTTATTAAAAAATTCTCCGATTTCATGTTTTTCGAGATGAGTTTGTTAACAAGACCTGATCTACCTTGTCAGTGGATTCCTTTTGGTGAGCATGAGATGGATGAATTTAGAAAACACAACTCTCTGTACCCTCTTTTTACTTTCTGTTATTTATAATAAATAAAGCAAAAATAGTATTTTCTGTCTGTTTTCTGAATTATCCATGCAATAAAAAATATCCCGAAAATAAAAGTTCTCCAAATGCCTTGAAAATGAAATATGATTTTTTCTAGAATATTTGAGGATTTTAGGCATTGAGAACACAGTAGGGGGAGCAGCCACGTGCCCACGAGGGTGGAGGGCGCGCCCCCTTCTTCGTGGACCCCACGTGGGTCCCCTCCACTTATCCTTGCACCCACACACTCCTTCACCCAGAAAAAATCACTAGCTAGCTCAAACCCGAGTTCTAGCTCATCTTGCTGCCATTTTCGATCTCCTTGCTCAAAGCTCCTCTCACAAAACTGCTTTGGGGGATTGTTCTTTGGTATGTGACTCCTCCAATGGTCCAATTAGTTTTTGTTCTAGTGCTTTATTTATTGCAAATTTTTGCTGCTTAGGTGACCCTGTTCTTGAGCTTGCATGTCAAATTTATGTGGTCAAAATTAGTTTTAATGCATGATATGGCCTCTAGGAACTTGTAGGAGTAGTTGCTATCAATCTTGTTGAGTTTGGTCCACTTTTATTTTAAGTTACTAATAATTTCAGAAATTTTCAGAAAAAGATGTAGAGATTTTTGAGGGGCTCATCGAGCCGAAGCTCGAAGGATAAGCAAAGTGAAGAGAACAAGAAGCCCAAGTATAATCTCCCTTGTACTGCGGAGGTTTGACCATGTGAATGTCCTTGTGATGAGTTCTTGAGAGAAGCCAGGATTCATAAAGATTTTTATTATTTGGTTGAGAATGCAGGCCTCACCGCCTTCCTCCACGACCAGCGTGAATAGTATCTCTTACTCACCAATATTTTTGTGCAAAATTTTCATTTCCATGCTAGGAGATCGCCACCTTCAGTGGAATTTTATTTATATGATGAGCATAAGGAGATGTCACTTTATGATTTTTGCCGGGTCTGTTTGATACCCTTTGAGGGCAGCATAGAGGAACCACATCGTAATGATGTGGAGGGATTTATTGATACAATTTCTGTAGGGTAAACGAGGAAAGTTTCCGATGCAAGAATCACTAGCAAACATTTTCCTATTCTACGTTACTTTGCAATATCTGCTAGTAGATGCTTAATTGGTCGCGGGAACTGTGGAAACCTTAGTGCTCCTGATATTGTTATTTTGTGCCATGCCTTGTTTCATGATATTACTTCCAGTTTAGGCGCTATTGTTGCTAAACGGTTAAATCTAAACCATACTAAGGGCCCCGTCCTCGGAGGCATCTTTGCCTCGCGCCTTGCTGCACACTTTAATATACCTATCAGACATCATGAGAAAGATGAAAATTTGCTGCCTCCTATTGTTCTAGATTATAAGAGTATGGTAGCACATGAGTTTATTGTTAAGGATAATAAGAAGATACTCAAATATAAATTTATATTTAACAAAAATATTGTGAGTTTATTACCTTGCCTGCGCCCTCTTTGTTCAACATATTTTCAGGCATGTACCTTGTTCTTCCGGAGGTCATTCATGCCTACCGGAGCCTGACGTCAGCTCCAGAGCCCGAGCCAGAGCCACCACTTGATCCTCACCGCCAATCTGTTTATCAATGGAATCCGTAGGAGATCGCCAACCAGTGGCAGCCTGAGGATCCTCCTCAGTACACTAGAGAAGGCAGCTTTGATCCATGGGCATAGACCAACTTAGGCCAAAATCTTAAGCTTGGGGGAGTACGTATTTCTCAACGACATTACATTCATGTTCACACACTCATGCCAGGTGTCGGTGCTCATACTTTTTCATCGTATAATCCATGCTAGTTTAATTTCTTTTTAAGCTTTCTTCTTGTGTGTTTGAAAAACCTTAAGAAAAACCAAAAAAATTAGTTGTAGCTTTTAATTAGTTTACTTTCCATGTCTATAGTAGTAGTAATTAAAAAGAAAACCCAAAAAGATTTCTTGTTCTTCTTTTGCTTGTTGGGAGCTTTCCCGTGTAAAAAGTTTTATTTTCTTTCTTTTCCTTGGGGGTCGAGAGGAGAAGACCACGATGATAATGTTGAGTGGCTCTCATATGCATTATTGTTGATCTAACAATACCTTGTCTTCTCTGTTGAATTGAATGCTTGCAGATTCCAGCTTAGTCCAATGCACGTCCACTATTATTATTATTATCCACACTATTCGGTCGTGCAAGTGAAAGGCAATAATGATGATATATGATGAACTGATTGAGATGAGAAAAGCTGGTATGAACTCGACCTCTCTTGTTTTTGTAAATATGATTAGTCCATCATTCCTGATTCAGCCTATTATGAACGAAAAATGGCTGCAATGACAATTAGAGATTATAGTTGCTTATGCCATGCTTAATTTGCTAGGAGCTTATAATGGTTTACCTTGCATGCCAACATGCTATTAAAATGGTTGTGATGTGGTATGATAGGGTGGTATCCTCCTTTGAACAATTTGAGTGGCTTGACTTGGCACGTGTTCACGCATGTAGTTGAAACAAAATCAACATAGCCTCTACGATATTTATGTTCATGGTGCATTATATCCTGCCCATGCTTGCATTCGATGTTGATTAATTTTAATGCATGTTCATGACTATTGTCGCTCTCTAGCTGGTCGCTTCCCAGTCTCTTTCTAGCCTTCACTTGTACTAAGCGGGAATACTGCTGGTGCATCCAACTCCATAAACCCCAAAGTTATTCCATATGAGTCCACCATACCTTCCTATATACGGTATCTACCTGTTGTTGCAAGTAAATTTGTATGTGCCAAACTCTAAACCTTCGAATAAACATTCTGTTTTGTATGCTCGAATAGCTCATGTATCTACTAGGGTTGTCTGTATCTTCCATGCTAGGCAGGTTATTCTCAAGAGGAGTGGACTCCGCTCCTCACTCACGAGAAAATGGCTGGTCACCGGGATTCCCAGTCCCATGCTCAAATCAAATCAAAATAATTGCAAACAAAACTCCCCAGGATTGTTGTTAGTTGGAGGCACCCGTTGTTTCGGGCAAGCCATGGATTGATGCTTGTTGGTGGTGGGGGAGTATAAACTTTACCATTCTGCTTGGGAACCACCTATAATGTGTGTAGCATGGAAGATATCGAGATCTCTCAGTTGTTATGTTGACAATGAAAGTATATCGCTCAAAATATTATTCATCTCTATTTCAAAACCGAGCTCTGGCACCTCTACAAATCCTTGCTTCCCTCTGCGAAGGGCCTACCTATTTACTTTTATGTTGAGTCATCATCCTCTTATTAAAAAGCACCAGTTGTAGAGCACCGCTGTCATTTGCATGTATTATCGTTAGTTTACATTGAGTATGAATTGACTGGATCTCTTTTACCATGAATTACAATGTCTAGTCAGTCCTTGATCTTTAAAGGTGCTCTATATTTATGTTTTGCGGTCTTAGAAAGGGCTAGCGAGATACCATCTTGTTATATCATATTATGATTGTTTTGAGAAAGTGTTGTCATCCGAGATTTATTATTATTTCTCGCTAGTTGATTATGCCATTGATATGAGTAAACATGAGACCTAAATGTTGTTGTGAATATGGTTAGTTCATAATCTTTGCTGAAAACTTGAATGCTGGCTTTACATATTTACAACAAGAAGAGCAAATAGAGTTTGTAAAAGTTTTTCTTTATTACTTTCAGTTTATCAACTGAATTGCTTGAGGACAAGCAAATGTTTAAGATTGGGGGAGTTGATACGTTTCCAAACACTTTTGCCCTTGTTTTGGACTCTAATTTGCATGATTTGAATGGAACTAACCCGGACTGACGCTGTTTTCAGCAGAATTGCCATGGTGTTATTTTTGTGCAGAAATAAAAGTTCTCAAAATGACCTGAAAATCAACGGAGATTATGTTTGGAATATATAAAAAATACTAGCGAAAAGATCCACGTCAGGGGGCCCACACCCTGTCCATGAGGGTGGGGGCGCGCCTCCCCCGTGGGCGCCCCCTGCCTCGTGGGCCCCCCTGACGCACCACCAACCTCAACTCCAACTCCATATATTCACTTTCGGGGAGAAAAAAAACAGGGAGAAGGATTCATCGCGTTTTACAATATGTAGCCGCCGCCATGCCCTAAACTCTCTCGGGAGGGCTAATCCGGGGCTCCGCAGAGGGGAATCCGTCGCCATCGTCATCATCAACCTTCCTCCATCACCATTTTCATGATGCTCACCGCCGTGCGTGAGTAATTCCATCGTAGGCTTGCTGGATGGTGATGGGTTGGATGAGATTTATCATGTAATCGAGTTAGTTTTGTTAGGGTTTGATCCCTAGTATCCACTATGTTCTGAGATTGATGTTGCTATGACTTTGCTATGCTTAATGCTTGTCACTAGGGCCCGAGTGCCATGATTTTTGATCTGAACCTATTATGTTTTCATGAATATATGTGAGTTCGTGATCCTATCTTGCAAGTCTATAGTCACCTATTATGTGTTATGATCCGTTAACCCCGAAGTGACAATAATCGGGATACTTATCAGTGATGACCGTAGTTTGAGGAATTCATGTATTCACTGTGTGTTAATGCTTTGGTTCGGTACTCTATTAAAAGGAGGCCTTAATATCCCTTAGTTTCCAATAGGACCCCGCTGCCACGGGAGGGTAGGACAAAAGATGTCATGCAAGTTCTTTTCCATAAGCACGTATGACTATATTCGGAATACATGCCTACATTACATTGATGAACTGGAGCTAGTTCTGTGTCACTCTATGTTACAACTGTTGCATGATTGATTGCATCCGACATGATTATCCATCACTGGTCCATTGCCTATGAGCTTTTCATACATTGTTCTTCGCTTATTTACTTTTCCGTTGCTACTGTTACAATTACTATAAAACCAAAACTGCTATCGTTACTTTTAGTACCGTTACCATTACTATCATATTACTTTGCTACTAAATACCTTGTTGTAGATATTAAGTTTCCAGGTGTGGTTGAATTGACAACTCGGCTACTAATAATTGAGAATATTCTTTGGTTCCCCTTGTGTCGAATCGATAAATTTGGGTTGCATACTCTACCCTCGAAAACTGTTGCGATCCCCTATACTTGTGGGTTATCATTCTTGAGTTCTTGAACTAGCTACGGTCTGTGTCTAGTTCCAAAGATTGGAATCCCTCTCCAGTATGCCTCGGGCCTCCTTTTATAGCCAAAAAGGGGTCGCCACAATGGCACACAGGAGGTGGAAAGGTGTATAGAGGCTGAGTCTATCCTCTGGCATCGTCGAACAAACGCATTTAATGCGCTATCGATGTGCCCCTCTTGCTTTATCGGGGACGGCAAGGAAGCTCATCCCAGCTGTCGCCGCCTCGCCTGGTTCCGACGCGCGTCCGAGCTGACGAGGCGTTGTAGCGCCACGTTGGCTGGCTGCTGGGCTGGCGTGGTGGTGGAGTCTTCACGAAGATCTGCATGCCACCACGCAAGTGCTTGCTGAGTCAGTGTGGAGGCTGCATGCTACCACATAGATGCCTCCCAGCTGGTTGAGCTAGCAGCTGCATGGGAGCATCGGTGGAGCCTTGGCAGACGTGGGCCTGGCTGCGGCCCCGCAGATGTCCTTGGCAAGGGTCTTGCCGTGGGCCCGGCAAGGGTCTTGCCATGGCACCGCGGTTGTCCTCGGCAAGGATCTCGCCGGGGGTCTCGTGGATTTCCTTGGCAAGGATCTTGCCAAGGATCGTTGTCTTCTGGTCCTCATCTGATCTTGTGTATTTATGATCTCCACAAGGATCTGCATGCTACCATGGAGATGCCTCCCGAGCCTTGGTTCCAGTGTAGTTGATGGCATTGGAACCCCTTGGCTCAAGGGCGGCGCGCTCTACTGGCATTGGGCAAATTTCCCCAGCAAGGATCTTGCCGGTGCCGCGGAAGCCGCCCCGGCAAGGGTCTTGCCGGGGGAGTCCACCTCGCCCTTTTGCTCTCTATGCCTCTTGGTCTTGGCGTTGCCTTGGTTGTCTTGTGCTCCGGCTTCCCTCCTCTACCCTGCGCAGTGCTGCCGCGGGCGCGGCTCTGACTGCCTGTGCACAAGTAAAGGGGTGCAAAGGAGAGCCCCTACTTTTGTACACTGAGAGGAGCCCCCGGGCCTGGGCCACACATAAGCGCGACGCGTTGTTGGGCTAGGCCCAGAACGGTGCGCGGGCAGGCGGGGCGGATTTTACTTGTAGTAACTCCTTCGCTCGCTGCGCTTCCCCATAATCCATGTTAAGCACGCGACGTGGAGGGTCATGCGTGACGTGGGGGTCATGCATGGGGCGGTTTCCGCATGCATGCGTCATGTTGCAGTAAATGGTAAAGTGGCGGCCCGCGCCTTCCCCGTAAAAAGGGATAACCGCGGGCGCGCTGCTCATTTACCCTCTGTGCCTTCTCCAATCTCGGAACCGCCGTCCCCTCCTTCTTCCTCCTCAAGCTCTTGCTCTCACTCGCCGCCACCGCCACGTCTTCGCTGTCCTTCATCCTTCACCTCTCGAAGCCGCCATGGCACCCAAAACCAGCAAAGGCAAGGGAGTGGCCAAGGACGCTGGGGGGAAGGAGCCGCCGGAGAGTGAGTTTGCGGTGCGGCGGACGTAGCTTGCCTACTTTCCCTCGACAGTCGACATGGTCCATCTCCTAGACAACTTCAAGCCCCCGTGGGGGTGCAAGACGGGGGGGGGGGGGACGACGGGGCATCCGGCCACATGCATCATCCCCGCTGATTTCGCCAAGGCCGGCCCGAATCGGTACCCATTCTTCGTCGATTACTTTTCCTGCGGCCTCTGCCCCTTTCTCCAATTTCTTCACTGATCTCATGCACACCTATGGCTTCCACCTTCTGGATTTCGCTCCAAATTCCATGGCGTGCATGGCCCTTTTCTCCCATCTCTGCGAGGGCTTCGCCGGAGTGCATCCCAACACGACGCTTTTCCGCCACTACTTCTATCCTCAAGTCCAGAAGGGAGGCGCCATCTTTGGTTGTGTCGCCTGGATCCCAAGGACCCAGGAGAAGGGAACATATCCAGAGGGTGCTTGGAAGGAGAGGTGGGAGGAGTGGCGGAGCTGGTGGTGCTGGATTGAGGAGGAGGACCCACAGGAATTTTGCCAGGTTCGCCAGGCGCCGCCGGTTCGCAGAGACTACTGGGTGATGCCGACACCCAAGATGGGAAGCTCACGGTCGCGATCACCAGGATCCATCGCCTCACCATTGCCGGGCTCACCTTGGAGATGATCAGGGCGGATTTCATCTGCCGCCAAATCACTCCACTGCACAACAAGGGGAGGCCGGCCTGGCTTTTCAAGAATGCGACTGACATCATGCGGCTTTCCCCCGGCCTGAACCACAACTTCACGATGATGGGGCACACCCACTTCTACCAGCGGCTCTTTTAGCTCGACGTGAACCGCGACGGCAGGGCCGAGAGGACCGGCAAGGCTGCGAAGCCGGCAAAGCCGCCAAGGGGCCCTTGTTTGGGATGCTGGCAGGGGTGGTCCCGCTGAGCAACAACTCCCGCCAAACCGACATCATTGCCATGATGCCGGACTGTAATGCGCACGGCCTTGACCCAAATTGGGTCGAGCTAGAGGCGGATCATTTGCAGAAGTTCTTCAACACCTTGTCAGAGAAGTACATCCGCGAAGAGCCGCTACTCATTCAGGACACCACCCAAGCGGAGCTGGACTATATTGCCACTAGGGCGGCGGAGGCGGAGCTCACCAAGGAGGCCGGCAGCGCCGGCGGCGCGGAGGACGAGGCCGCGGCAGCCGCGGAGGAGAAGGAGCTCGCCCAGTGGGCGGAATCCGCTGGGGAGGCCAGCAGCGCTGGCACCGGGGCCCCTCTCATCGAAGATGAGGTCAATGAGTCGTCCGGGGAGGAGGTCGAGGCTGTCTACCCCCCGGCCACGGGGAGAGGGCGTGTCCTGCGGCGGGCCAGTTCTGGTGAGCCGGTCCGGCCCGGCAGGGTAGCACAACCGCAACAAACTTAGGAGGCATCCGTGCGCCAGACAAGGGTCGCGGCAGCGAGGAAGGCGGTGACGGCTGCGGTGGCGAAGAAGAAAGCGACTGCCTCTTCTTCGTCCAAGCATCCTCGGACTCCACCCGCTTCCCCTCCTCCCGCAGAAGACGACACGGAGGTCATCTTCGACCTCAGGTCCCTTAGCCCGAGGAGGAAGAGGAAGGCAGCGGAAGAGGGGGCAAAGGATGAGTAAGTATCTTGTCTTTTGTCATCTCCATCCCCTCAGACCGTGTCGCTTTTCTTGACTTGTCTTCATCTTCGCAGGGATATGGAGACACTAGCCCAGAGGGTGACGAAGAGGGCTAGGGCCTCGACGGGCGGCCAGCCCCCGGCGGGCACCTCGAGTACGCCGCTGGTGGTGGAGAGCTGCCCGGACAGTAGCCCCCGGTGCAGCCCCCAGCGTGCGTTCATCACTCGGTCCCCATCGATGTGTGCTGGGACACGATCTCTTGGTGCTGACCTTGTCATGGTTGCAGGAGGAGGACGACAGTAGGAGGAGCCACTGAGGGCCACCCCCAACATGCCGCCCCCATCAACCACGCCGCCCCAAGGGGCATTCCCGTCAAGGGTGCCAAGCACCGAGCCCATGTGCACAGAGGAAGAGGAGGCGAAGCCGGGCGTCGGCGGCTCCGTCTCGGCACCAAATGTTGGTCGGGAGGGGGCCACTTCTTCCCAGCTTGGCACGGGTGAGTTGTTTGCCTTCTATCCCCGCTCGTCTTTCTTCTTTTGAATTTTCGTCTTGACTTCGCCTCATTCCCTTTCTCGGTATCCAGATCCTTCCTCGGCGAACTGGGAGGATGTGGACACCGTCATCGAGGAGGTCGCCAGGGATGCCACGGCCGAGGCCGACGATATCGCCGCTGAGGAGGCCGGCAAGGGGCCTGCCGGGGAGACCGGCGAGGCAGCTGCCGAGGAGTCCGGCAAGGGGCCTGCCGGGGAGGCCAGCAAGGCCGCTGCCGAGGAGGAGGTGGTTGACGACCATCCTTCCTCCTCCGCCCGCCTCTGGCTCGGGAAAGTACCTAAAGGTGAGCGATGACCTGTTCATCCACCTTCCATGGACGGCGATCACCAGGGCGCCCGCCGAGGGGGAGGTGTTCGGCGACGAGGTGCTTGTCGCCGCCGGGCTTGAGATCGTTGACGAACCGAGTGCCGGCGATTCCCAGGAAGAGCGGCTCCTTCAGGGCATGAGCGCCAAATTCCATAAGCTCCAGGTGCTTCACCGTGCCTTCCTGGACAAGGCCAAGTCCAGGATGGCGACGGTGGACAAGGCGGAGGCGGACCTCGAGGGGCGCATCGCTGAGACACATGCTTGGTTCCGCCAAGCTTGTGAGGAACTGAAGGCTGCCCAGGATCTGCTGGCCAAGCACAAGCTGGAGCTTGTCATGAAGCAGGCCGATACTGAGAAGGCCAAGGAGGCAGCGAGTCAACAGGCCGCTCGGCGCCAGCACCAGGCCGAGCTGAACTCCCAGGAGGAGGACCTTGTCGCTCGTGAGCAGAAACTCGCCGCGACACTCTGTGGCAAGGACGAGGAGGTCAACAAGCTTGTCGTGCAGCCAACCCAGGAACTAGAGCAGAGGCACGAGGAGGCACTCAATGCTCAGGCCTAGGTCCACGCCGGCAAGGTGAACGAGCTGGAGGTGGAGCGGGACGGGCTGAAGAAGCAGATCCTGGAGCTGACGAGGGAGAGGGATGCGGCCAAAGGCGCTTTGGCTGACACGCAGGCCACAGTCCTCGGCAAGGCCGAGCTACTCTCCAAGGCCAACGACTCCATCCAGGACCTGAAGCTGAACCTGGAGGGTCTTGAGGGGACACTGTCGAAGGTCAGGGCCCGGGAGGAGACCCTGACCAAGAATCTGGAGAAGGAGAGGCAGCTGCAGAAGAACGAAGACGCCAACCATGAGGATTTTGTGAAGGGCGAGAACCTCTGGATCAACCGCCTCGCCGGCGTCGCCGGCAGGATCACCACACAGCTGGCTACCATGGGGATACCAAATGTGAGGTACGTCCTGGAGCCGAATGTGAGTCCCAATGCCAGGCTGACCCTGTTCTTCGAGGGTGTTCTTAGGGCCCTGGAGCAGTTCCGCTCCAACAAGGCGGTGATACGTCTCCGTCGTATCTACTTTTCCAAACACTTTTGCCATTGTTTTGGACTCTAACTTGCATGATTTGAATGGAACTAACCCGGACTAACGTTGTTTTCAGCAGAATTGCCATGGTGTTATTTTAGTGAAGAAATAAAAGTTCTCGGAATGACTTGAAAATCAGCGGAGAATTATTTTAGAATATATAAAAAATACTGGAAGAAAGATCCACGTCAGGGGGCCCACCACCTGTCCACGGGGGTGGGGGCATGCCCTACCCCCTGGGCGCGCCCCCCTGCCTCGTGGGCCCCCTGACACTCCACTGACCTCAACCTTGACTCCATATATTCACTTTCGGAGAGAATAAAATCAGAGAGAAGGATTTGTCGCGTTTTATGAAACGGAGCCGCTGCCAAGCCTTAAACTCTCTCGGGAGGGCTGATCTGGAGTCCGATCGGGGCTCTGGAGAGGGGAATCCGTCGCCATCATCATCATCAACCTTCCTCCATCACCAATTTCATGATACTCACCGCCGTGCGTGAGTAATTCCATCGTAGACTTGTTGGACGGTGATGGGTTGGATGAGATTTATCATGTAATCGAGTTAGTTTTGTTAGGGTTTGATCCCTAGTATCCACTATGTTCTGAGATTAATGTTGCTATAACTTTGCTATGCTTAATGCTTGTCACTAGGGCCCGAGTGCCATGATTTCATATCTGAACCTATTATGTTTTCATCAATATATGAGAGTTCTTAATCCTATCTTGCAAGTTTCTAGTCACCTATTATGTGTTATGATCCGTTAACCCCGAAGTGACAATAATTGGGATACTTACCGGTGATGACCGTAGTTTGAGGAGTTCATGTATTCACTATGTGTTAATGCTTTGATCTGGTACTCTATTAAAAGGAGGCCTTGATATCCCTTAGTTTTGGATAGGACTCCGAGCTACCTCTTGAGCATTGCGTTGGATTCCCCCGAAGAGGAAAGGATGATGCAGCAAAGTAGCGTAAGTATTTCCCTCAGTTTTTGAGAACCAAGGTATCAATCCAGTAGGAGGCTATGCGAGAGTCCCTCGTACCTACACAAAGCAAATAACTCCTTGCAACCAACGCGATAAGGGGTTGTCAATCCCTTCACGGTGACTTACGAGAGTGAGATCTGATAGATATGGTAAGATAATATTTTTTGGTATTTTTATGATAAAGATGCAAAGTAAAATAAAAGTAAAGTAAAAGCAAAGCAAATAACTAAGTATTGGAAGATTAATATGATGAAGATAGACCCGGGTGCCATAGGTTTCACTAGTGGCTTCTCTCAAGAGCATAAGTATTTTACAGTGGGTGAACGAATTACTGTTGAGCAATTGACAGAATTGAGCATAGTTATGAGAATATCTAGGTATGATCATGTATATAGGCATCACGTCCAAGACAAGTAGACCAACTCCTGCCTGCATCTACTACTATTACTCCACTCATCGACCACTATCTAGCATGCGTCTAGAGTATTGAGTTCATGAAAACAGAGTAACGCCTTAAGCAAGATGACATGATGTAGAGGGATAAACTCATGCAATATGGTGATAACCCCATCTTGTTATCCTCGATGGCAACAATACAATGCATGCCTTGCTGCCCCTACTGTCACTGGGAAAGGACACCGCAAGATTGAACCCAAAGCTAAGCACTTCTCCCATTGCAAGAAAGATCAATCTAGTAGGCCAAACCAAACTGATAATTCGAAGAGACTTGCAAAGATAACCAATCATACATAAAAGAATTCAGAGAAGATTCAAATATTGTTCATAGATAGACCTGATTATAAACCCACAATTCATCGGTCTTAACAAACACACTGCAAAAAGAAGATTACATCGAATAGATCTCCACAAGAGAGGGGGAGAACATTGTATTGAGATCCAAAAAGAGAGAAGAATCCATCTAGCTAATAACTATGGACCCGTAGGTCTGAGGTGAACTACTCACACTTCATCGGAGGGGCTATGGTGTTGATGTAGAAGCCCTCCGTGATGGATACCCCCTCTGGTGGAGCTCTGAAACAGGCCCCAAGATGAGATCTCGCGGATACAGAAAGTTGCGGCGGTGGAATTAGGGTTTTGGCTCCATATCTGATCGTTTGGGGGTACGTAGGTATATATAGGAGGAAGGAGTACGTCGGTGGAGGAAGGGGGGGCCCAGGGGGGGGGGGGGGGCGCCGGGGGGGGGGGGGGTAGGCGCGCCCCCCTACCTCGTGGCCTCCTCCTTTGTTTCTTGACGTAGGGTCCAAGTCTCCTGGATCATGTTCGGTGAGAAAATCACGTTCCTGAAGGTTTCATTCCGTTTGGACTCCGTTTGATATTCCTTTTCTTCGAAACCCTAAAATAGGCAAAAAACAACAATTGTGGGCTGGGCCTCCGGTTAATAGGTTAGTCCCAAAAATAATATAAAATGGATAAAAAATCCTAATAATGCCCAAAACAGTAGATAATATAGCATGGAGCAATCAAAAATTATAGATACGTTGGAGACGTATCAAGCATCCCCAAGCTTAATTCCTGCTCGTCCTCGAGTAGGTAAATGATAAAAACAGAATTTTTGATGCGGAGTGCTACTTGGCATAATTTTAATGTAATTCTTCTTAATTGCGGTATGAATATGCAGATCCGAAAGATTCAAGATAAAAGTTCATATTGACATAAAAATAGTAATACTTCAAGCAAACTAACTAAGCAATTATGTCTTCTCAAAATAACATGGCCAAAGAAAGTTCATCCCTATAAAATCATATAGTTTAGTCATGCTCCATTTTCGTCACACAAGAATGCTCTCATCATGCACAACCTTGATGACAAGACAAGCAATTGTTTCATACTTTAGTAATCTCAAACCTATAAACTTTCACGCAATATATGAGCGCGAGCCATGGATATAGCACTATGGTGGAATAGAATATAATGAGGGGGTTATGTGGAGAAGACAAAAAAGGAGAAAGTCTCACATCAACGAGGCTAATTAATGGGCTATGGAGATGCCCATCGATTGATGTTAATGCAAGGAGTAGGGATTGCCATGCAACAGATGCACTAGAGCTATAAATGTATGAAAGCTCAACAAAAGAAACTAAGTGGGTGTGCATCCAACTTGCTTGCTCACGAAGACCTAGGGCACTTGAGGAGGCCCATTGTTGGAATATACAAGCCAAGTTCTATAATGAAAATTTCCCACTAGTATATGAAAGTGACAAAACAAAAGACTCTCTATCATGAAGATTATGGTGCTACTTTGAAGCACAAGTGTGGCAAAGGATAGTAACATTGTCCTTTCTCTCTTTTTCTCTCTTTTTTTTCATTTGGGCCTTTCTCTTTTTTATGGCCTTTCTCCCTTTTTTTATTTCCTCACTTGGGACAATGCTCTAGAAAATGATGATCATCACACTTCTATTTATTTACAACTCAATGATTACAACTCGAAGCTAGAACAAAAGATGACTCTATATGAATGCCTCCGGTGGTGTACCGGGATATGCAATGAACCAAGAGTGACATGTATGAAATAATTATGAACGGTGGCTTTGCCAAATACTATGTCAACTACATGATCATGCTAAGCAATATGACAATGATGAATGTGTCATGATAAACAGAATGGTGGAAAGTTGCATGGCAATATATCTCAGAATGGCTATGGAAATGCCATGATAGGTAGGTATGGTGGCTGTTTTGAGGAAGATAATAGGAGGTTTATGTGTGAAAGAGCGTATCATATCACGGGGTTTGGATGGACCGGCGAAGTTTGCACCAACTCTGAATGTGAGAAAGGGCATTGCACGGTACCGAAGAGGCTAGCAATGATGGAAGGGTGAGAGTGCGTATAATCCATGGACTCAACATTAGTCATAAAGAAATCACATACTTATTGCAAAAATCTACAAGTCATTAAAAATCAAGCACTACGTGCATGCTCCTAGGGGATAGATTGGTAGGAAAAGACCATCGCTCGTCCCCAACCGCCACTCATAAGGAGGACAATCAAATAACACCTCATGTTTCAATTTTTTTACATAATGTTTACCATACGTGCATGCTACGGGACTTGCAAACTTCAACACAAGCATTTCTCAAATTCACAACTACTCAACTAGCACAACTTTGATATTATTACCTCCATATCTCAAAAAAAATCATCAAGCATCAAACTTCTCTTAGTATTCAAAACACTCATAAGAAAAAATTTACTAATCTTGAACACCTAGCATATTAGGATTATTTAAGCAAATTACCATGCTATTTAAGACTCTCAAAATAATATAAGTGAAGCATGAGAGATCAATAGTTTCTATAAAACAAATCCACCACCGTGCTCTAAAAGATATAAGTGAAGTACTAGAGCAAAAATTATATAGCTCAAAAAGTATAAGTGAAGCACATAGATTATTCTAACAAATTCCAAATAATGTATGGCTCTCTCAAAAGGTGTGTACAATAAGGATGATTGTGGTAAACTAAAAAGCAAAGACTCAAATCATACAAGACGCTCCAAGCAAAACACATACCATGTGGTGAATAAAAATATAGCTCCAAGTAAAGTTACCGATAGAAGTAGACGAAAAGAGGGGATGCCTTCCAGGGCATCCCCAAGCTTTGGCTTTTAGGTGTCCTTAGATTATCTTGGGGGTGTGATGGGCATCCACAAGCTTAGGCTCTTGCCACTCCTTGTTCCATAATCCATCAAATCTTTACCCAAAACTTGAAAACTTCACAACACAAAACTTAAAGTAGAAAATCTCGTGAGCTCCATTAGCGAAACAAAACAAAAGACCACTTCAAGGTACTGTAATGAACTCATTATTTATTTATATTGGTGTTAAACCTACTGTATTCCAACTTATCTATCGTTTATAAACTATTTTACTAGCCATAGATTCATCAAAATAAGCAAACAACACACGAAAAACAGAATCTGTCAAAAACAGAATAGTCTGTAGTAATCTGTAGCTATCGCAAGATCTGGAACCCCAAAAATTCTAAAATAAATTTCTGGACGTGAGGAATTTATCTATTAATCATCTACAAAAATAATTAACTAAATTTCACTTACCAAATAAAAATGGCAGCAGTAATCGTGAGCGCTAAAGTTTCTGTTTTTTACAGCCAGATATCAAGATTTTCCCCAAGTCTTCCCAACGGTTCTACTTGGCACAAACACTAATTAAACACAAAAAACACAACCTAAACAGAGGATATATAAATTATTTATTAATAAACAGGAGCAAAAAGCAAGGAATAAAAATAAAAATTGGGTTGCCTCCCAACAAGCGCTATCGTTTAACGCCCCTAGCTAGGCATAAAAAGCAAGGATAGATCTAGGTATTGCCATAATAGTAAGATAGATTATTAAAATTCATTTCATATTCTCTACGTTCGGCAGCAAGTTTTCTTTGAGGCAAGAAAAAGTAATCAAAATGGCTAAATTTAATGGGACAAAGTCCCCAAGATCAACCTTGGGAGGTATAGGTTCCTCCTTTGGTCCTTCGTATTGCACAACCAATTCATCATTATAAGCATTCTTTTGACAGAACTTTGTGAGCCTATATTCAAGAGAATATCCTAGTTCATTATTTCAAATGGAAAAATCATCATTAAGTTCAGAAATTCTATCAACTAAACATTGGTAGGAACCCTTTTTCTAAGATTTTCATTGAAATCAACATAGTCTAGAGATTGAAAACACATTATTTCTTCTCGATCAAAGAGGATAGCCTCTATGGGAGGATGGCAAGAATCCACCCTATAATGCGCAAAGATTTCTTTGGCCTCTTTTATTATGAATCTAAACTCATGAGCCAAAAAGATAGTAGCGGCACGCTTAACAGAAGAATGCTCAATATTAGAAAATTCTAGGAAAATCCTTTGTATGCAAGGATGCATGTGCATGAATTGTCTTTCAAGTTCAATTACAAGCATGTCAATAGCGTCCGCAAGACTACTAGTTCTATGAAGGATATAACTACCCATAGAAGGTAAAGCACCGTGACAAGTAAAGAAATCTTGAATAACTCCTTTTCCAATAATATTACCACTACCAACACGGAATTTTTTTGTAAGTAAGATAGGGGGTTCTTTAGCAGGAGCATCCAAATTTTTCATGATATTATTATTGTCCATATCAACAATAATTTCCCCAATTTCAGACATAATGGTAGAAGGTGCAAAGGCAAAAAGAGGCAAATAGAGAAAGAGAGGGAGGATAGAGAGAGAGAGAGAGGGCGAATAAAACGGCAAGGGTGAAGTGGGGGAGAGGAAAACGAGAGGCAAATGGCAAATAATGTAATGCGGGAGATAAGGATTGTGATGGGTACTTGGTATATGGACTTCTGCGTAGACTCCCCGGCAACGGCGCCAGAAATCCTTCTTGCTACCTCTTGAGCACTGTGTTGGATTTCCCCGGAGAGGAAAGGATGATGCAGCAAAGTAGCGTAAGTATTTCCCTCAGTTTTTGAGAACCAAGGTTTCAATCCAGTAGGACGCTATGCGTGAGTCCCTCGTACCTGCACAAAGCAAATAACTCCTCGCAACCAACACGATAAGGGGTTGTTAATCCCTTCACAGTCACTTACGAGAGTGAGATCTGATAGATATGATAAGATAATATTTTTGCTATTTTTATGATAAAGATGCAAAGTAAAATAAAAGCAAAGGAAATAACTAAGTATTGGAAGATTAATATGATGAAGATAGACCCTGGGGCCATAGGTTTCACTAGTGGCTTCTCTCGAGAGCATAAGTATTTTACGGTGGGTGAACGAATTACTGTTGAGCAATTGACAGAATTGAGCATAGTTATGAAAATATCTAGGTATGATCATGTACATAGGCATCATGTCCAAGACAAGTAGACTGACTTCTGCCTGCATCTACTACTATTACTCCACTCATCGACCGCTATCCAGCATGCATCTAGAGTATTAAGTTCATGAAAACAGAGTAACACCTTAAGTAAGATGACATGATGTAGAGGGATAAACTCATGCAATATGATGAAAACCCCATCTTGTTATCCTCGATGGCAACAATACAATGCGTGCCTTGCTGCCCCTACTGTCACTGGGAAAGGACACCGCAAGATCGAACCCAAAGCTAAGCACTTCTCCCATTGCAAGAAAGATCAATCTAGTAGCCCAAACCAAACTGATAATTCGAAGAGACTTGCAAAGATAACCAATCATACATAAAATAATTCAGAGAAGATTCAAATATTGTTCATAGATAGACTTGATCATAAACCCACAATTCATTGGTCTCAACAAACACACCGCAAAAAGAAGATTAAATCGAATAGATCTCCACAAGAGAGGGGGAGAACATTGTATTGAGATCCAAAAAGAGAGAAGAAACCATCTAGCTAATAACTATGGACCCGTAGGTCTGAGGTGAACTACTCACACTTCATAGGAGGGGCTATGGTGTTGATGTAAAAGCCCTCCGTGATGGATACCCCCTTCGGCGGAGCTCTGGAACAGGCCCCAAGATGGGATCTCGTGGATACAGAAAGTTGCGGCGGTGGAATTAGGGTTTTGGCTCCGTATATGATCATTTGGGGGTACGTAGGTATATATAGGAGGAAGGAGTACATCGGTGGAGCAACAGGGGGCCCATGAGGGTGGAGGGCGTGCCCCCTACCTCGTGGCCTCCCCCTTTGTTTCTTGACGTAGGGTCCAAGTCTCCTGGATCATGTTCGGTGAGAAAATCATGTTCCCAAAGGTTTCATTCCGTTTGGCCTCCGCTTGATATTCCTTTTCTTCGAAGCCCTAAAATAGGCAAAAAAACAGCAATTCTAGCTGGGCCTCCGGTTAATAGGTTAGTCCCAAAAATAATATAAAATTCGATAATAAAGCCCAATAATGTCCAAAACAGTAGATAATATAGCATGGAGCAATCAAAAATTATAGATACATTGGAGACGTATCACCCCGCTACCACGGGAGGGTAGGACAAAAGATGTCATGCAAGTTCTTTTCCATAAGCACGTATGACTATCTTCGGAAAACATGCCTACATTACATTGATGAACTGGAGCTAGTTCTGTGTCACCCTAGGTTATGATTGTTACATGATCGATCACATCCAGCATAATTCTCCATCACCGATACAACGCCTACGAGCTTTCCATATATTGTTCTTCGCTTATTTACTTTTCCGTTGCTATTGTTACAATCACTACAAAACCCAAAAATATTACTTTTGCTACCGTTACTTTTGCCACCGTTACCACTACTATCATATTACTTTGCTACTAAACACTTTGCTGCAGATATTAAGTTATCCAGGTGTGGTTGAATTGACAACTCGGCTGCTAATACTTGAGAATATTCTTTGGCTCCCCTTGTGTCGAATCAATAAATTTGGGTTGAATACTCTATCCTCGAAAACTGTTGTGATCCCCTATACTTGTGGGTTATGAAGAACATTTTCTGGCGCCGTTGCCGGGGAGCATAGCTCTATTCTTTGAGTCACTTTGGATTTATATCTGCTTATCATTATGAAGAACTTGAAAGATCAAAGAACTAAGATTTTTCCCTCAACTACGAGGGGAGGTAAGGAACTGCCATCTAGCTCTGCACTTGATTCACCTTCTGTTTTAAGTAAGCTTGTGTCGTGGGTTTGTCACGGCAGATGTCCTCATGAAAGGACTTAGTCGTGGAGCCATCGCTATGGGTTAGCTTAAGGGGTTAAACCGGACAAGGGACACGGGGAATTTTATACTAGTTCGGCCCCTTTGAGGAAGGTAAAAGCCTACGTCTAGTTGTGATTGGTATTGCTAGGGTTTCGAAGGCCAGGGAGCGAATCCGCTTTGTCTGGCTCTCGAGTTGTTGTTGTCTATCCCTAATCCGCGGCCGGGTCGTCCCTTTATATACATAGGTTGACGCCCGCCGGACTACAGAGCCCCGAAGCCGGATCATAAACATGTCCGGTTCGGTCTCTACTCTCCCTATCTTATCATACAAGTTATTTGACTAGGTCGGTTTACATTTATAGGCTATAACCCGCCTTTGGCCTTGGGCCTTCCTTAAAGCGCCATTATCCTCACATCTTCATGGGCTTCTAATCTTCAAAGAGTCAATCCGGCTACATAAGGCCGGTTTACCTCCAGTAGTAATATCCCCAACATTAGGCCCCAGATTGGTTTGAACTTGTTCATGTCAATCTTCCATACTTAGAAAAAATCTTCTCTCCTATCTTCACTTTGATCTTGTAAACTGCCATGATGTCATATTTCAAAATTATGATAAACCGCCCTGATGTCATCCTTCCGTTGATGTCGGAGATTACCTTCATTTAATATATATTTAGTCATCGAGCCGACACCTTTATTAACTTATCCATTTTTTGGGCTCCTCGATTCCCGTGCTTGCCGTTTTATCGCTTCACTTTATAAACAGGGCCGAGGGGTCATTTTCACCTCCCCCCCCCGTGCCTCTTCGCGTCGTCTTCCTTGCGCCGCTCAGCCTCTGGAGCTCCGCCGTCACCATGGACCGTCGCCTCTGCTCCAACCCTGGCCGCTGCATCACCCTGAACGCACCAGAATACTGTGACGCCTTTCCGCTTCCTCACCAGCTCCGGTAAGTTCTCTGCTTTTTTCGCCGCAGATTTGTTCTAGGGTTTCGACGTTCTTCGCAGTTCTTCTGAAGTTCATCAGTGCTGTTCTTCCCTGTTCTTCCTTTAGTATGTAGATGAACACTTCATGCTTGACGTATCTCTTGCCGTAGCTAACCTACCATGGTCATCACGAATCCTTATGCGCAAAGAACTGATCTAGTCTGTCATAAATTGCTTCAGTTCTGCACCCCTTCAAGATCCAATTATTTTTGCTTTTCTGTCTTATCTTAGATCCGAAAGTTTTATATGTCACTGTGAGATCTGTTTCTATGTTCCTGTGAGATCCGTTTCTCCTCGCACCAATATAGGCGGTTTGACCTTGTATAAACGGTCTATGCCATTAGCCCTCTGATAAATCGGAGGAGCATTTTACCTCCATAATTATGCTCTAGTTTTAACAGTGTCTGAGCAATCCTGTGCTAGTATACCCTTTTTTCTCTTATTGCATTAGTCTCCGGTTTGTACCATTTCACATATCAGTATGTTTCTTACTCCCTTGTCTCTTGTATATAATCATGCGTAATTTATAAACCGGCCTTTCATTTTCAGTTTGTTTGCTTTGCAATGGCCAAACAATTCACTGCCTGCAACTGGGCTCGTTCCCGGGTTACTGAGGCTTAGTTGAATGAGATGGTTGGCATTGGCTCTCTGCCTAAGAAAACTGAGATCAAATGGCGAGTACCAGGAACAGAAAATCCTCCAACCCCAAGGCAGGGCGAGGTGGTGGTCTTTGTTGACCATATAGGCCGTGGTTTCAAACCGCCAGGGTCAAAGTTTTATCGAGATGTGCTTGCCAGTTTCCAACTGCATCCACAAGATATTGATCCCAACTCAGTTTCCAACTTATGCAACTTCCAGGTCTTCTGTGAGGTATATTTACAAGAAGAACCAACTGCAAAACTGTTCCGGTATTTCTTTCACTTAAACCGGCACACAGAGTTTGTAAGTGGCCCGAACACAGAACTTGGTGGTGTCTCGATTCAGAAGCGGAAAGAAGTGGAATTTCCTCATGCCAAACATCATAGTCACCCAAAGAAATGGAACCAAACATGGTTTTATTGCAGAGATACTTCGCCTGAGGATGAAAATCCCCTTCCCGGCTTTCGTGATCACAGACTATCCAATACTCACCCAATGCCACAACGCCTGAGCTCTTCAGAAAGGGCAAAATACGCTCCTCAACTCGCCAAGCTCCGGGCCTTTATGGCAAACGGTTTAACATGCGTGGATTTTGTGCACTATTGGATATCCTGGAGTATCTTGCCGCTAAGCCGGCATCCTGGTTTAATGTGCGAATATACCGGTGAGGTTGACGACCCCCAACGCCATTGCAACATCCAATTATCGGAAGAAGAAGTTACTGAAGGTGTAAAGAAGATTCTGAATGAATCGGAACTGGTCTGTAGTCAAACCGATCTGAGTCCCTTCTATGCCAAGAACAAACCTCCTGCTGTAAGCATTACACTTCCTCTTCATCTCTAATATCTTTAACTTATACAATCTGTAACCCTTCTTCTTTATATATATAGGGGGATGACCCCTTCTGGAAACGGAAATCCATAGAGAAAGCGGCAAAGCCAACTAGAGACAAAGCGGTCAAGCCATCCCGCCCAAAGACCAAAGGCGTAAACGGACGTTAAAGCGGAAAACGGCTGACCAGATTAATATGGAGCTTGATGATGATACTGATGATCCAGAAGTTGAGGTAGAACTTGACTCACTTGGCTCTCTTTTTATGCATCTTGTTAACAATGATCTTCCTCAGGAGGATGCAGAAGCTAGTCAAGCTGATGACGTAGAGGTAATTACCCTTTCCTCCGGTTCAGACTCTATGCCAACACAAAAAACTCGCCAAGCAATCCGGAAAGTAAGCTTTTCTCATCCTCTTGCCCACTTGGATCCAACATTTATTTTGAAGACTCAACAGCATGAAGCTCGCCGGACAACCCGACACAGTGGCCAACAGGTCACTTCAACCGGTTTACCTGACACTCCGGTTCGGAAGCACCGGTCTGAGGTCTCTCCTACTTCTGACCATTCTTACCCCAAGGCAGGTTATTTCAGACAGCCTCTTAATCCGTCCGATTCAAATTATCAGGTGACACCTCCTTCCTCTTCTGGCGAATCGACAGCAACTCAACTCCCCCCTTTGAAAACTGTGGCCGGGTGAGTTGTAAAAGCTTTCCTTTTAATGCGCCCTACATCCTTTGAATAGGATGTTAATCCTTTTTTATTCTGTTTGCAGGGCCAAAGCCAGACCCAGCAAGAAAGCTCGGGTCACCAATCCGCCAGAAGACCCTGTCGCCGAAGAAGAAGAACCAAGAGGTGAACCGGAACAGACTGGTGAACCGGAAGGCCCCCATCCTGAAACTACTTTTGATGATCTGCCCCTTGAAGGCCAACATACCGACGAACCAACAGATGCTGAGCCTGCCGCACCCGATACTGAACCGGCAGAACCAAACCGGGCCAGTCCGATGAAAGACACTGAAATTCCATCATCATCCACCAAAAATCCTGAAGGCCAAGGTGATGACGTTATTATTACTGGAATAGGCCACAGCTCTCCTGGCCATCCCGTTATTTTAGTTCAGCATAGTGCCAAAGAAGAGCAAATTGCTAGGGATAAAGGTAAATGGAGCAGCGACTTATCAAACTATGCTCATCTTAACGCTGATGAGCTTCATTCCGGCTTCTTGAACCGTCTGCACTCAAACCGGGATTATGAAGCCGGTTTGGTGAACTTGATGAAAGAGCGATATGAGGTAAATTCTTCTCCCTTTGTATATTGATTTATAGCTGAAACACTATCCGAAGTAGTCCCCAAGGGCCATTTTATGATTGTTAATCACAAACCGGGTCTTTGTAACACTTCAAGCATCCCATCATTGATCCTTGCAATGGCGTGTCGCCAATAATAGATAAGACTCATCTTGAAAAAATTAGATAACTTTCTGCAGCATAGCCCCCAAAGGCCGGTTTAACTTGGCAAGTTAATCCGGTTTTTAATCCACACAGCCGTTTTAGAACAGACGCACATTAGCCCCCAAGTGTCAAGGATAATGCTTGCATTGTTCTGGAGACTTGTATAGAGTGTAGTATTTGAGAGCAAACAGGCATTAGCCCCCAAGTATGAAGTGTATAACTTGTTATATGCTTTATACTTAGTGCATAAATATGTTGTTTGTTGAATATACCTTCAATGTTGCAGGCTGAACTGAGAAGCAAAGATGCCCGAAATTCTGACTTGCAAGAAAATGTGAAATCTCAACAAGCCGAAGCTGCAAAAGCCAAAGAGGAGCTGACCCAGGCCCTGGCCGGAATGGAAAAGCTGAAAGAATCCTTCAACCAAGATCGTGCTGAATGGGAAACCGAAAAAGCCGGTTTAACCAAGAGAGCTATAGACGCCGAGGCAGCCCTGAAACCAGTGGTCGAAGAACTAGCCGGTTTGAAGCGCCAAATCAATGCTATGACCTCTGCTATCTTTGGTAAGTGTCTGCTTATGTATGTTGCGCCAGTCAATGAATCTTAAAACTGACCAAAATGTTGATAAAATCTTTGGCAGGCACTTGGATCACTCATCTTGGTGCAGATATGTGGATGAAGCTCAAAGCGGCATATACATTGGTTGAGCAGCTATACTCTGGGTCTCAGCGGGCCATTAGTATGGCGGCTTATAACAAACCGGCCCCAACTTTGATTAAGGAGACCCTTGAGAAGCTGGGCATGTTACCAGCCCGTATTGCCGAGTTGAAGAGAGCCGCTGCCAGACCAGGAGCTTTAACCGCCCTTATTGGAGCCAAGGCCTGGATTCCAGACCTTGAAGCGGAGGATATCATTAAAGGATA
This sequence comes from Triticum urartu, assembly GCF_003073215.2. Classification (NCBI taxonomy): domain Eukaryota; kingdom Viridiplantae; phylum Streptophyta; class Magnoliopsida; order Poales; family Poaceae; genus Triticum; species Triticum urartu. The sequence continues at coordinate 479,004,190 of NC_053024.1, forward strand.
TCCAGGCGTTAAAGAAGATGGTTCAAACTTCGACAATGATGATCTTCGGCGGCTGACCAAACAGATGCGGCCAGCGGCCAGCAAGTTGGCTGAGGATACCGATTTGTCCCATTTTCAACCGTTTTATGATGCAGAAGGGAAAAGACAGCCGGCCGACATCCATGAAGTCGAAGAACTTGTGCCTCCGATTCGTAAGCACACTTACGCCCCTGATATTAACCCTTTTGATCTTATCCATGAGGAAGCAGTGTTCCAAGCTTTAACCGGAATCGATTGGTCAACGATTGATTTCTAGCATCTGGGGAGGGATGAAGAAGTGCCTACATCAACTAATCCGCAACCGTCAAACCGTCGTGATGAAGAGTCCTGATCCGGTCGCCGGTTTATATGGCTACTATGAAAAACAATGGCACTGTTTGAGCCGCTTTGAAGCTTCATGTAATAGGATAGCTGAAACTCTGTTTATCTGCCATGCCATCGAGCATGTTTCGTAACGCTTTGTGACAATCTGTGCCACCCTTTGGGATATATTTTATGCATAACCCATGATGAATTGCCTTCCTGGGTACAAAAAACTTAAAAATGTCTAGCGGTTTACCGCTAGACATGTCATAATATCCAAGAAGTGTATAGTAGTTTAGATGAATAATCAAGTGTTTGGACAAAACTAATGTACATAACATACCTTATTGATTGACCAAACGTGTATACAGCAAAGGTGTTAACACCAATCTGGGACGTTTGATAATTTCATCTTCATAATGCTGGTCTATATATTAAACCGGACCGGTATAACTACCAGATTTTCTTTATAACACTGGTGATTTAGTCAAACCAGACCGGGTCAATGAACACCGGTTTATAATTGATCATGTGCCAACAACTGGTAGTTGAAAAGCAAACCGGGTCAAGGACGCTGGTTTATCAAAAAATACATATGATTTTCAATAAGCAAAATTCAAATAGGAAAATATGCGAGGCTTTTTACGAGCTGCCAAGCTCCAAATCGAGGATTTTCATGGGCTGCCAGGCCTCTGAGTTAAACCATTTAACAAAGCCTTTTAAGACGGGCCTCCAATTAACCAATCATCGTTTTAACTGTGACAAGTTCAGGGTCTGTAAAAGATTGACTTGTCAAATGTTCGATGGGTCATACCAGGATTACCTGGATAGGAGTGGCTTACTTGATGAAGGCAGGCTAACCCGGGTTTTTAGGTGAATACACCAGGCTTCCAAGCCGTGGCTTGATAGCCAATTACGAGGGTCCTTTCAAACTCTTTGTTGATTTGCAAAAAAGAGCCCCCAAGTAACTTTGTGAGCGATGCTCAGTGTGCGCCTATGTTTGAGTATGTACTATGTACAACACTCTCTTTGGCTCCACAAGTTTTTCCTTTTGTGGCCGAAATGCCTATCAAGAGGTGTAGCTGTGGTTCAAACATGACCAAGCCCCCTAGTGATTTTCTTTATCTCTATGCAGCTGCTAAAGCTGGTTTAACAAAGACTCCGCTTTGTTAGTTAACTTGTAAAAGCACACACATGATATAAGAAAGAACAGATACCCCGCTTGTAACGGAGGCTCCGGTTTATTATATGATATATACACTGTCATAAATATATACAGATGAAGAGCCTATGGCTTCAAGTATAGTAAGGCCGAAGGAGAGCTATGTTCCATGGCCGCTTTGTCTCCTCCTCCAATTGACGTGAGTCTTCATGCTCTCAAACATAAATGAGGTAGTAAGATCCGTTGTGCAGATTTTTGCTGACCACAAAGGGTCCTTCCCAAGGGGGGGATAACTTGTGCATATCAGTCTGATCCTAGATGAGCCGAAGCACCAAATCACCTTCTTGAAAGGTTCTAGTTTTAACCCGGCGGCTGTGATAACGTCGAAGATCTTGTTGATAAATCGCCGAACGTGCTACTACAAGATCACGCTCTTCATCCAACAGGTCCAGAGAATCCTGACGTGCCTTCTCATTATCAGTTTCAACATAAGCTGCCACACGGGGCGAATCGTGACGGATGTCACTAGGAAGAACTGCCTCCGCTCCATAAACCATGAAGAAAGGTGTGTAACCCGTAGACCTATTGGGTGTGGTGTTGATGCTCCATAACACAGAAGGTAGCTCCTCAACCCAGCAACCGGTGTCCGCTTTAAGGGAACCATAAGCCTTGGTTTGATACCCCGTAGAATTTCTTGATTTCCCTTTCCGCTTGACCATTAGATTGGGGGTGAGCCACTGATGCTAGATCAAGCCGGATGTGCTCACGTTGACAGAATTCTTCCATCTCCCCTTTTGATAGATTAGTACCATTATCTGTTATAATGTTGTGTGGAAAGACAAACCGGAATATCACCTTTTTGATGAATTGAACCGCCGTGGCTACATCACACTTGCTGACTGGCTCCGCCTCCACCCATTTAGTGAATTTATCAACTGCTACTAACAGGTGGGTCTACTTGTCCTTAGAGCGCTTGAAGGGTCCAACCATATCAAGCCCCCAAGTTGCAAATGGCCACGTAATTGGAATCATCCGCAACTCTTGAGCCGGAACGTGCGCACGGCGGGCAAATTTTTGACATCCATCACATCTCTTGACAAAATCCTCCGCATCAGCATGAGCCGTCAACCAATAAAAACCGTGGTGAAAAGCTTTGGCAACCAATGACTTTGAACCGGCATGGTGACCACAATCCCCTTCATGGATTTCTCGCAAAATCTCATGACCTTCTTGAGGAGAAACGCAGCGCTGAATTGCTCCTGAAACACTGTAACGATGTAACTCCCCGTTGAGTATGGTCATGGACTTGGAACGCCGGATTATCTGTCGAGCCAATGTTTCCTCATCTGGTAACTCGCCCACGGTTCATGTAATCCAGATATGGGACCGTCCAATCCGGTATGGCATGCAGAGCTGCCACCAACTGAGCCTCCAGATCAGGAATAGCCAAATCTTCTTCGGTTGGTATTTTGACTGATGGATTGTGCAACACATCAAGAAAGACATTGGGCGGAACCGGTTTACGTTGGGAACCAAGACGACTTAAAGCGTCCGCCGCTTCATTCTTTCGCCAGTCTATATGGTCCACCTGATAACCTTTAAACTGACCAACCACTGCGTCCACCTCTCGCCGATATGCATCCATGAGTGGGTCCTTAGAATCCCAAGTGCCAGACACCTGCTGAGCCACTAGATCTGAATCGCCGAAGCACTTAACCCGGCTCAAATTCATCTCTTTAGCCATCCGAAGACCGTGGAGTAAAGCCTCATATTCAGGTGCATTGTTAGTACAAGGGAACATTAAACAGAGGACATAACAAAACTTGTCACCTTGTGGGGAAGTTAATATGACTCCAGCACCGAGCCCTCCAACTGTCTGGACCCGTCAAAATGAATAGTCCAATATGTATTATCTGGTTTCTCTCCAGGTGCCTGTAACTCCATCCAATCGTTGATGAAATCCACGAGTGCTTGGGACTTGATCGCCGTGCGGGGTATATATTTGAGCCCATGAGGTCCAAGCTCAATGGCCCACTTGGCAACCCGGCCAGTTGCCTCTCTGTTTTGAATGATGTCGCCCAGAGGAGCTGAACTGACCACTGTGATGGGATGGCCCTGAAAATAGTATTTAAGCTTCCGGCTTGCCATAAACACCCCATACACCAGTTTCTGCCAATGTGGATACCTCTGTTTTGACTCAATGAGCACCTCACTGATATAATAAACCGGCCGTTGAACCGGATACTCCTTGCCAGGCTCCTTGCGCTCTACCACAATGGCTACGCTAACAGCCCGGGCATTAGCAGCCACATATAATAATAATGGCTCTTTATCGATCGGTGCTGCAAGCACGGGCGGTTCAGCTAGCTGCCTCTTCAGATCCTCCAACGCCTTATCAGCTGCCTCACTCCAGACAAAGTTATCTGTTTTCTTGAGCATCTGATATAAGGGGATGGCCTTCTCTCCAAGGCGGCTGATAAACCGGCTCAAGGCTGTAATCCGGCTGGCCAGATGTTGAACATCGTTAATACACGCCGGTTTAGCCAAGGATGTAATTGCTGCAATCTTTTTCGGATTAGCCTCAATGCCTCTCTTTAAAACTAGAAAGCCTAAGAGCTTGCCTGCCGGGACACCGAAAACAAACTTCTCCGGATTGAGCATCATCTTGTAAACCTGGAGACTGTCAAAGGTTTCCCGTAGATCATCTATCAATGTCCCTTACTTTCTGGATTTGACCACAATATCATCCACATACACATGAACATTGCGCCCAATTTGCTTATGAAGGCAATTCTGAACACATCGCTGGTAAGTCGCCTGGGCACTCTTGAGTCCAAAGGGCATGGAAACATAGCAGAAGGCTCCAAAGGGAGTTATGAAGGCTGTCTTCTGCTGGTGCTTAACCGCCATTTTGATCTGATGATAACCAGAGTAAGCATCCAGAAAACACAAACGGTCACAACCCGCCGTAGCATCAATTATCTGATCAATGCGAGGGAGAGCAAAGGGGTCTACAGGGCAAGCCTTGTTTCAATCTATGTAGTCCACACACATGCGCCAAGTGCCGTTTTTCTTAAGAACCAGCACTGGATTGGCTAACCACTCTGGATGAAAAACTTCGACAATAAACCCAGCAGCCAACAGACGGGCTACCTCTTCACCTATAGCCTTGCGTCTCTCCTCGTTGAAACGGCGGAGGAACTGCCGGACCGGTTTGAACTTAGGATCAATGTTGAGTGTGTGCTCAGCGAGTTCCCTCGGTACACCTGGCATGTCAGAAGGTTTCCATGCGAAGATGTCCTGATTCTCACGGATGAACTCGATGAGCGCGCTTTCCTATTTGGGATCTAGGTTAGCGCTGATGCTGAACTGTTTGGATGAATCGCGAGGAACAAAGTCAAGCATCTTAGTGTCTGTAGCCGATTTGAACTTCAACGCTGGATCATGCTCCGTAGTTGGCTTTTTTAAATAGGTCATGTCTGCCGGATCAACTTGCTCCTTATAGAATTTTAACTCCTCCGTGGCACAAACTGACTCAGCATAAGCCGCCTCGCCTTCTTCACACTCCAAAGCAATCTTTCTACTTCCATGTACTGTGATAGTCCCTTTATGACCTGACATTTTAAGCTGTAGATAAACATAACATGGCCTTGCCATAAACTTGGCATAAACCGGCCACCCAAACAAGGCGTGGTACGGACTTTTGATCTTTACCACCTCAAACGTCAATGTTTCTGACCTTGAATCGTAGTCATCTCCAAAAGCTACCTCCAAAGCTATCTTGCCAACAGGATATGCAGACTTACCAGGCACCACACCATGAAAGACCGTATTTGACGGTTTAAGATCCTTATCTGTCAACCCCATACGGCAGAATGTATCATAATACAAAATATTAATACTACTTACCCCATCCAAGAGCACTTTAGTGAACTTGTATCCCCCAACTTGAGGGGCTACCACCAGGGCCAAGTGACCTGGATTATCAACCCGGGGGGGGTGATCATCTCTACTCCACAAGATAGGTTGCTCAGACCAGCGTAAATACTGAGGTACTGCTGGCTCAACAGAATTTACTGCCCTTTTGTGAAGCTTCTGATCATGTTTGCACGAACTAGTAGTGAAGACATGATATTGCCCGCTGTTCAGCTGCTTGGGATTGCTCTGATAACCCGACTGCTACTGCTGCTGCTGCTTACTCCCCTGATGGTTGTAACCTCCCTAGTTGCCTTGGTGCCCTTGATTGATGTGTCCGGTTTGGTTGCCTGGAAACCCTGATCCGGAACCACCACCTCCGTAACCCGGCCCGTGGAAACCTCCTCCTGAACCGCCGAGCGGGCCATTGTCATATTGGAACATATTGGAATTCTTGAAATCCCGCATGATATAACAGTCTTTCCAAAGATGTGATGTCGGCTTCTCCTTCGACCCATGCTTTGGACAGGGTTGATTTAACAAGCGCTCCAAATTGTTGCCTGAACCTCCACCCCTCTGGGGCTGCTTGCCTTTACTGCGCTGGCCATTCTCCTGCGCATAGGTATTTGCAACAAAGTCCAAGCTACTGTCGACCTTGCGCTTACCACCGTTTCCGTGACCTGCTGGATTATGTTGTTGACCTTTGGCATTGCCGTTCTTCTTACCTTTCTCTGGTTTGTCCTCCTCTGAATCCGGATCCTTGGTATTACCTGAATCGACATATTTAACCAAAGCGGCCATGAGTGTTGACATGTCATTGCAGTGACGTTTGAGCCTTCCCAACTTCTGTTTTAACGGTTTGAAACGGCAATTGCCCTCTAATGTTAACACTGCAGTGTCTGCATTGATACGATCTGATGAATGCAAAATCGCCGAGACCTATTTGACCCAATGGGTCGTGGACTCCCCTTCCTCTTGGACACAAGAGGCCAGATCTACGATTGACATTGGCTGCTTACACATATCCTTGAAGTTCTGGATAAACAGGTGCTTCAATTCGGCCCATGATCCAATAGAGTTGGTCGGCAAGCTCTTCAACCAAGTGCGAGTTGTTCCTTCCAACATCATGGTGAAATATTTAGCACACACTGCCTCATCCACATCTAACATCTCCATTGCCATCTCATAGCTCTCCACCCACGCCTCTGGTTGCAAATCGGCAGTGTAATTTGGTACCTTACGAGGTCCCTTGAAATCCTTGGGCAGTCTCACATTACGCAAAGCGGGAGTTAAACACGGCACCCCTAAGGAATGGAACATCACCCCTGGCTCCACGGAGGCTGTGGGGTGAAACAAAGTATGCTGTCGTGCTCCTTGTCGAGCCGTCAACTCGGCCTCCCGACGTGCGCGGCCATGGTCCACAACATCTTGCGCATTAGCACCTCCCCCGGCCGGGTTGTTCCCTCGTGGTGAATTTCGGCGATGTGTGCCACTGGACACGGTCGGTTCGTCCTCCATGTGTCTGCTATAACTCTGGCTTGGACGGGGAGTGGAATGGATCCTCTCACGACTGTGTGAATACGCTTGCTGTTGATTTAGTGCTGTTTGAAGGAGATCCCTGGCCCGACGTGCTTCCACTGCAACTGGTGACTCGCCGTCGGTTGGGAGGGCCGCCAGGCGTGAAGTGGCAGCCACAATGTTGTCCAACGGGTTGGAATAATGCCCGGGTGGCGTCGATGGCACAACGTTGTTCTAGCGAGGCGGGTCCGTCGTGCGTGGCTGAACCGGCGCTCCTGTTCCCGGCGTGCCCGCCCGGTTTAGCGTGGGTTGGTTACCAGATCCTGCACCTGGTGTGTTGAAAAGATTCTGCGGCTCATAAACTGACGGGAGACATGATCGATACCTTCTTCTCAGGACTTCCTCTGAAGCACTCTGATCCAGTCTAATCCGGTAGGCCTGTGCTTCCAATTCAGCCCGCTCTGTAGCCATCCTAGCATTCTCTGTTTCCAGGTCCACTTTAGCCTGGGCTATCTGATCTTTCACCTTTGCAATCTCCGCATTGTGCTGATCCCTGGCTGCTGCATCCACCTCCGTGGACATCAATGCTGCCAAAGCGTCGAACAAATCAGACAAGACTTGGGCCGAAGGCGGTGCCGAGCTTCCTGCCCCTGCTGGTGTGGCCGTCGTTGAACCGGAGAGCATTGCTGCGGCGGTAGATGAATGAGGCGCCGATTGTGTGCTGGCCATGAAGATGGCGGCCCGGTTTGGTAGACCGGGGGAATCCGGAATACAGTTGCCCTCGGATCCTCCTTCAATCCGGCCGTCCTGCAACTGGTAAAGTGATTCGGTCTCTCCAGAAGACTCGTTATCAGTACGGACTACGGTTTCTCCATCGGACACCGGTCCATCCTCGTACCTCGATCCATGGATGACACCTACGAAAACATGCCTTGCCTCGGGCTGAACCGGCGAAGAACTTGCACGCCGAGCCGTTTCGATGATGTCGGTGTAGATGTCCGGCTCAGGGGCCGCTTCGCCGATCTTGCCGATGAAGACGTGAATCCCACCAAAGGGGACCCGGTACCCGTATTCGATTGAATCGGCCTCGGGACCCCATCCTGCGTTGTCGATGTAGAGCTTGTTGCGGCGACTCTTTGTCATCCGGCCCACAACGTATCCCTTAAGTCCATCGAAGCTGCCCTTCAAGAACTCAAAACCATCGTGCGATAGCCCCATGGTGGGCGCCAACTGTCATGGGTTTGTCACGGTAGATGTCCTCATGAAAGGACTTAGTCGTGGAGCCATCGCTACGGGTTAGCTTAAGGGGTTAAACCGGACAAGGGACACGGGGAATTTTATACTAGTTCGGCCCCTTCGAGGAAGGTAAAAGCCTACGTCTAGTTGTGATTGGTATTGCTAGGGTTTCGAAGGCCAGGCCGCGAATCCGCTTTGTCTGGATCTCGAGTTGTTGTTGTTTGTCCCTAAACCGCGTCCGGGTCGTCCCTTTATATACATAGGTTGACGCCCGCCGGACTACAGAGCCCCGAAGCCGGATCATAGACGTGTCCGGTTCGGTCTCTACTCTCCCTATCTTATCATACAAGTTATTTGACTAGGTCGGTTTACATTTACAGGCTATAACCCGCCTTTGGGCCTTGGGCCTTCCTTAAAGCGCCATTATCCTCACATCTTCATGGGCTTCTGATCTTCAAAGAGTCAATCTGGCTACATAAGGCCGGTTTACCTCTAGTAGTAATATCCCCAACAGCTTGCGACACCTAAACCTGCTTCTGCTATTAATTCTGATATGTCGCATGTTATTGATGATGCCACTTCTGCTATGCATGATACTTATGATGAAACTACTTCTATGCTTGATAATACTGTGCCACTTGGTGAATTTCTTGATGAACAACTTGCTAGGGCTAGAGAGAATGAAATTATTGAAACTGATAATATTGATGAAAGTGATGATGAAGATTCTCCCCTAGATATGAATTGCCTGTTGTGCCTGAGGGTTATGTTATGGATGAAGAAACTGCTAGAGACTCTCTTGCTTGCAATTATAGAAGTGATCTTAAGAAATTATTAGCCAAGCTTAAAGAAAAGTCTTTGAATGCTAGAATGAAATATGATCCTGCTTATGCTACTTCACCTATCTTTATTACTGATAAGGATTATGATTTTTCTGTTGATCCTGAGTTAATTACTTTGGTTGAATCCGATCCTTTCTATGGCTATGAATCTGAAACTGTTGTGGGACATCTTACTAAATTAAATGATATAGCTAACCCGTTCACTAATGATGAGAAAACTTGCTACTATTATATCCTTAAATTATTTCCATTCTCATTAAAGGGTGATGCTAAGATATGGTTTAATTCTCTTGATCCTGGTTGTGTGCGTAGTCCCCAGGGTATGATTTATTACTTCTCTGCTAAATATTTCCCCGCTCATAAGAAACAAACTGCTTTAAGGGAAATATATAATTTTGTGCAAATTGAAGAAGAGAGTCTCCCACAAGCTTTGGGAGGCTTCTCCAATTACTTAATGCTTTGCCTGATCATCCTCTCAAGAAAAATGAAATACTTGATATCTTTTATAATGGACTAACCAATACTTCCAGAGATTACCTGGATAGTTGTGCTGGTTGTGTTTTCAGGGAAAGAACTATTGATTAAGCTGAAATTCTATTGAATAATATGTTGACTAATGAAAATAATTGGACACTTCCTGAACCAACTCCTAAGCCAACTCCGAAGAAAAGGGGTATTCTATTTCTCAGTCTTAAAGATATGCAAGAGGCAAAGAAATCTATGAAAGAAAAAGGTATTAAAGCTGAAGATGTTAAGAATTTACCTCATGTTGAAGAAATACATGGTTTTAATTCATCACCTATTGAAGAAACACACGGTCTCGATAACCCGACACAGGTAGTAAAGGTAAATTCTCTCTATAGATATGATAAAGCTGAAATCCCTCCTACTCCCTCCTTCCATCTATATAGGGCCTAATGCGTTTTTGGAGGCTAACTTTGACCAAATAGTAGAGCAATAATATATGACATGCAACTTACACAAAGCACACCGTTAAATTTGTGTGTGAAAGGAGCTTTCGATGATATAATGTTCACATTTTGCATGTCATGTACTATTAATCTTGTCAATAGTCAAAGGAGGTCTTAAAAACGCATTAGGCCCTATATAGATGGAAGGTGGGAGTACTAAGTTTGCTAGCCAATGTTCGGATGAATTTGATAACTTTATGGTTAAGCAAGAAGATTTTAATGCTTATGTTGGTAGACAATTGAAACATAATGCTTACATGATTGAACACTTGAGTGATTATATGGCTAATGTTAAAGGTGAACTTAAACTTATTAGTAAACATGCTTCTATGATTACCACTCAAGTATAACAAGTACTTAAAGCTCGGAATGATTTGCTCAATGAATTGAATAGTAAAAATAATGACTTTGCTGTTAGAGTTGCAACTAGAGGAGGCAAAGTGACTCAGGAACCTTTGTATCCAGAGGGTCACCCTAAGAGAATTGACCAGGACTCTCTGAGAAATAACGTTGATGCACCTAGTCCTTCTAAGAGGAAGAAAAAGAAAAATGATAGGACTTTGCATGCTTCTAGTGAACCTGTTGTAGACACACCTGACAATCCCAATGATATTTCTATTTCTGATGCTGAAACACAACCTGGTAATGAACATGAACCTAGCGATAATGTTAATGGTGATGTTCATGTTGATGCTCAACCTAGTAATGATAATGATGTAGAAATTGAACCTGATGTTGATCTTGATAATCAAAGAATCAACATTATGATGATAGAGACTTTGTTGCTCGGAAGCACGGTAAAGAAAGAGAACCATGGGTTCAGTAACCCATGCCTTTTCCTCCTAAACCATCCAAGAAAAAGGATGATGAGGATTTTGAGCGCTTTGCTGAAATGATTAGACCTATCTTGTTGCATATGCGTTTGACTGATATGCTTAAAATGAATCCTTATGCTAAATATATGAAGGAAGTAGTTACTAATCAAAGAAAGATACCGGAAGCTGAAATTTCCACCATGCTTGCTAATTATACTTTCAAGGGTGGAATACCAAAGAAACTAGGAGCCCCCGGAGTACCAACTATACCATGCTCCATTAAAAGAAACTATGTTAAAACTGCTCTATGTGATATTGGAGTCGGTGTTAGTGTTATCCCTCTCTCTTTATATCGTAGACTTGATTTGAATATGTTGACACATACTGAAATATATTTGCAAATAGCTGATAAATCAACTGCTATACCTGTCGGTATTTGTGAGGATGTGCCTGTTGTGGTTGCAAACGTTACTATTTTAACAGACTTTGTTATTCTTGATATTCCCGAGGACGATAGTATGTCTATTATTCTTGGAAGACCCTTTTTGAACACTGCAGGGGATATTATTGATTGCACCAAAGGCAATGTCACTTTTCATGTTAATGGTAATGAGCATACAGTACACTTTCCGAGGAAAGAACCTCAAGTCCACAGTATCAACTCTATTGGAAAAATTTAAACAATTACTATTGGAGGTTTTGAATTTTCTCTTCCTACTGTTAAGAAGAAATATGATATTCTTATTGTTGGGGATGTGCATATCCCCGTTGAGGTAACCTAGTGTTATTCGAAAATTCTCCAGTTTCATGCAATTTGGAATAAGTTTGTTAAAAAGACTTGATCAACCTTGTTAGTGGATTCCTTTTGATGAGCATGAGATGGACGAATTTAGAAAAAACAACTCTCTGTACTCTCTTTTTACTTTCTGTTATTTATATTAAACAAAGCAAATATAATATTTTCTGTCTGTTTTCTGGATTATCCATGCAATAAAAAATACTCTGAAAATAAAAGTTCTCCAAATGCCCTGAAAATTAAATATGATTTTTTCTGGAATATTTGAGAATATTTGGCACTGAAAACACAGCAGGTGGAGCAGCCAAGTGCCCACGAGGGTGGAGGGCGCGCCCTACCCCCCTGGGCGCGCCCCCTGCCTCGTGGACCCCACGTGGGTCCCCTCCACTTATTCCAGCTACCACACACTCCTTCTTCCTCCCAAAAAATCACCAACCAGCTCAAACCCGAGTTCAAGCTCATCTTGCTGCCATTTTCGATCTCCTAGCTCAAAGCTCTATTCACAAAACTGCTTTGGGGGATTGTTCTTTGGTATGTGACTCCTTCAATGGTCCAATTTGTTTTTGTTCTAGTGCTTTATTCATTTCAATTTTTTGCTGCTTAGGTGACCATGTTCTTGATCTTGCATGTCAAATTTATATGGTCAAAAGTAGTTTTAATGCATGATATTGCCTCTAGGAACTTATATGAGTAGTCACTATCAATTTTGTTGAGTTTGGTTCACTTTTATTTTGAAGTTACTAAAAATTTCAGAATTTTTTCAGAGGAAGAAATATGTTTAGGAAAATGTACCAAGGTGGTTCTTCAAGGAAGCAAGGACCCAGGCCCGCAATACACGACGCGGACGAGGAACTACCAAGAGATGCTCAAGTGCGGCCTTGTGAATGGCGTTAGAGGATTTCATGATCGGAGCAGGAATTAAGGAGGAATTTGAAGAATATGTGCGTAATGCTGATCTTGAGAGCTTCGAGGCAGATAAGTGCCGCCAATACCTCTATTTAACCGATTCATTTGTGAGAAGGTTTAAATTTTCATCATCACGCAATTCTCAAACTGTCCTGTTTGATCTTTATGATAAATCTTATATCATGGACTTAGAAGATTTTAACACTGCTTGTAAACTCCCACAGTGGGGTGATGTTAGTGAACCTCGCAAATATGAATTTAGAGATTTTCTTGCTAGTATTACAGTGGGGGAATCTAGAGATGTAACACAAGCCACCCTAGGGAGCATTCATTTTCCTGCTATACATTATTTTACTCTCTTTATAGGTAGATGCATAAATGGTAAAGATGAGGCTTGTCACATGTGTGTACCTGATCTTAGCGTTCTCAGGAACGCTATTTTAGGAGATAAACAATATAACTTGGGGGCTATTGTTGCACGTAGGTTGCATAATAATCGTATTCATGGAGATTTCTTTGGTGGAATTTATGCAACTCGTATAGCTAACTTCCTTGAGATACCCATACGTGGAGATCATATTGAGTTGCCTCCTTCTTATCTAGATTATGATGCTATGGTTCGTCATCAGTTTGTTGAGAGGAATGATCAGTTCCTCCAGTACTGACTAATCTTTGACAGACGACGCACCTATCACGTTGCCCTCCCTGCTCCTACTTTGTTTGACTTTCAGGCAAAGGGGAGATATGTTATAACCAGGGAGGAGGCGACCGAGTACGAGAGGAGGGCGGAGACAGCTCGCCTCCAAGCTGCAGCTCATCAGGAAATTGCCGCTGCATCTCAGTACGACCCCAGCTACAACTTTGGATATCCACCAGGCCAGCCGTGGCCATAGACCAACTTAGGCCAAAAGCCTAAGCTTGGGGGAATACGTATTTATCACCGACATTACATTTATGTTCACACACTCATGCTAGTTGTCGGTTCTCATACTTTTTCATTGTAATATCCATGCTAGTTTATTTCCCTTTTTATGCTTTATTCTTGTGTGCTTGATAAACCTTAAGAAAAACCAAAAAAATTAGTTATGGCTTTTAGCTAGTTTACTTTCTATGCCTGTAGTAGTAGTAATTAAAAAGAAAACCCAAAAAGATTTCTCGTTCTTCTTTTGCTTGTTGGGAGCTTTCCCATGTAAATAGTTTTATTTCTTTTCTTGTTCTTTGGGGGTCGAGAGGAGAAGACCATAATGAAAATGTTGAGTGGCTCTCATATGCATTATTGTTGATCTAACAAAGAGCACATATTACCTTGTCTTCTGTCTTGAATTGAATGCTTGCAGATTCCAGCTTCGTCCAATGCACGTCCACTATTATTATTATCCACACTATTCGGTCGTGCAAGTGAAAGGTAATGATGATGATTATATGATGAACTTATTGAGATGAGAAAAGCTGGTATGAACTCGACCTCTCTTGTTTTTGTAAATATGATTAGTTCATCGTTCCTGATTCAGCCTATTATGAAAGAAACATATTTGCAATGGCAATTAGAGATTATAGTTTCTTATGCCGTGCTTAATTAGCTAGGAGCTTATAATGGTTTACCTTGCGTGCCAACATGCTATTAAAATGGTTGTGATGTGGTATGATAGGGTGTATCCTCTTTTGAATGATTCGAGTGGCTTGACTTGGCACATGTTCACGCATGTAGTTGAAACAAAATCAACATAGCCTCTACGATATTTATGTTCATGGTGCATTATATCCTACCCATGCTTGCATTCGGTGTTGATTAATTTTAATGCATGTTCATGACTGTTGTCGCTCTCTAGCTGGTCGCTTCCCAGTCTTTTTCTAGCCTTCACTTTGTACCAAGCGGGAATACTGCTTATGCATCCAATTCCATAAACCCCAAAGTTGTTCCATATGAGTACACCATACCTACCTATATATGGTATCTACCTGTCGTTCCAAGTAAATTTGCATATGCCAAACTCTAAACCTTCAAATAAACATTCTGTTTTATATGCTCGAATAGCTCATGTATCAACTAGGGCTGTCTGTATCTTCCATGCTAGGCAGGTTATTCTCAAGAGGAGTGGACTCCGCTCCTCACTCACGAGAAAATGGCTGGTCACCGGGATGCCCAGTCCCATGCTTTATGCAAATCAAATCAAAATAACTGCAAACAAAACTCCCCCGGGACTCTTGTTAGTTGGGGGCACTCGTTGTTTCGAGCAAGCCATGGATTGATGCTTGTTGGTGGAGGGGGAGTATAAACTTTACCATTCTATTTGGGAACCGCCTATAATGTGTGTAGCATGGAAGATATTGAGATCTCTCGGTTGTTATGTTGACAATGAATGTATACTGCTCAAAATATTATTCATATCTATTTCAAAATCGAGCTCTGGCACTTTTATCACTTTTAGTTTATCAACTGAATTGCTTGAGGACAAGCAAATGTTTAAACTTGGGGGAGTTGATACGTCTCCGTCATATCTACTTTTCCAAACACTTTTGCCCTTGTTTTGGACTCTAACTTGCATGATTTGAATGGAACTAACCTGGACTGACGCTATTTTCAGCAGAATTGCCATGGTGTTATTTTTGTGCAGAAATAAAAGTTCTCGGAATGACTTGAAAATCAACGGAGAATTATTTTGGAATATATAAAAAATACTGGAAGAAAGATCCATGTCAGGGGGCCCACCACCTGTCCACGAGGGTGGGTGCGCACCCTACCCCCCTGGGCGCGCCCCTCTGCCTCGTGGGCCCCCTGACGCTCCACCGACCTCAACCTTGACTCCATATATTCACTTTCGGGGATAAAAAAGATCAGAGAGAAGGATTCATCGCGTTTTACGATACAGAGCCGCCGCCAAGCCCTAAACTCTCTTGGGAGGGCTGATCTGGAGTGCGTTCGGGGCTCCGGAGAGGGGAATCCGTCGCCATCGTCATCATCAACCTTCCTCCATCACCAATTTCATGAAGCTCACTGCCGTGCGTGAGTAATTCCATCGTAGGCTTGCTGGACGGTTATGGGTTGGATGAGATTTATCATGTAATCGAGTTAGTTTTGTTATGGTTTGATCCCTAGTATCCACTAGGTTCTGAGATTGATGTTGCTATGACTTTGCTATGCTTAATGCTTGTCACTAGGGCCCGAGTGCCATGATTTCAGATCTGAACCTATTATGTTTTCATCAATATATGAGAGTTCTTGATCCTATCTTGCAAGTCTATAGTCACCTATTATGTGTTATGATCCGTTAACCCCGGAGTGACAATAATCGGGATACTTACCGGTGATGACCGTAGTTTGAGTAGTTCATGTATTCACTATGTGTTAATGCATTGGTCCGGTACTCTATTAAAAGGAGGCCTTAATATCCCTTAGTTTCCAATAGGACCCCGCTTCCACTGGAGGGTAGGACAAAAGATGTCATGCAAGTTCTTTTCCATAAGCACGTATGACTATATTCGAAATACATGCCTACATTACATTGATGAACTGGAGCTAGTTCTATGTCACCCTAGCTTATGATTGTTACATGATCGATTGCAACCTGCATAATAATCCATCACCGATCCAATACCTACGAGCTTTCCACATATTGTTCTTCGCTTATTTACTTTTCCGTTGCTATTGTTACAATCACTACAAAACCCAAAAATATTACTTTTGCTACCGTTACTTTTGCCACCGTTACCACTACTATCATATTACTTTGCTACTAAACACTTTGTTGTAGATATTAAGTTATCCAGGTGTGGTTGAATTGACAACTCAGCTGCTAATACTTGAGAATATTCTTTGGCTCCCTGTGACGCCCCCGATGTAATCGTACACTAATCATACATGCAAACGTGTACGATCAAGATCAGGGACTCATGGGAAGATATCACAGCACAACTCTACCAATAAAAAAAGTCATACAAGCATGATATTACAAGCCAGGGGCCTCGAGGGCTCGAATACAAGAGCTCGATCATAGACGAGTCAGTGGAAGCAACAATATCTGAGTACAGACATAAGTTAAACAAGTATGCCTTAAGAAGGCTAGCACAAACTGGGATACAGATCGAAAGAGGCGCAGGCCTCCTGCCTGGGATCCTCCTAACTACTCCTGGTCGTCGTCAGCGGGCATCACGTAGTAGTAGGCACCTCCGGTGTAGTAGGAGTCGTCGTCGAAGGTGGCGTCTGGCTCCTGGGCTCCAACATCTGGTTGCGACATCCAGGTAGAAGGGATAGGGGGAAAAGAGGGAGAAAGCAACCGTGAGTACTCATCGAAAGTACTCGCAAGCAAGGAGCTATACTACATATGTATGCATTGGTATCAAATGGAATAAGGGTATCATATGTGGACTGAACTGCAGAAAGCCGGAATAAGGGGGGATAGCTAGTCCTTTCGAAGACTACGCTTCTGGCAGCCTCCGTCTTGCAGCATGTAGAAGAGATTAGACTGAAGTCCTCCAAGTAGCATCGCATAGCATAATCCTAACCGATGATCCTCCCCTCGTCGCCCTGTGAGAGAGCGATCACCGGTTGTATCTGGCACTTGGAAGGGTGTGTTTTATTAAGTATCCGGTTCTAGTTGTCATAAGGTCAAGGTACAACTCCAAGTCGTCCTGTTACCGAAGATCACGGCTATTCGAATAGATTAACTTCCCTGCAGGGGTGCACCACATAACCCAACACGCTCGATCCCATTTGGCCGGACACACTTTTCTGGGTCATGCCCGGCCTCGGAAGATCAACACGTCGCAGCCCCACCTAGACCAACAGAGAGGTCAGCACGCCGGTCTAAACCTAAGCGCCCAGGGGTCTGGGCCCATCGCCCTTAGCACACCTGCACGTTACGTGGGCGGCCGGAAGCAGACCTAGCCTAGTAGGCGTTCCAGTCCAATCCAGCGTGCGCCGCTCCGTTGCTGACGTCACGAAGGCTTCGGCTGATACCACGACATCGAGTGCCCATAACTGTCCCCGCGTAGATGGTTAGTGCGTATAGGCTAGTAGCCAGACTCAGATCAAATACCAAGATCTCGTTAAACGTGTTAAGTATCTGCGAACGCCGACCAGGGCCAGGCCCACCTCTCCCCTAGGTGGTCTCAACCTGCCCTTTTGCTCCGCCTCAAAGTAACAGTCGGGGGCCGTCGGGGTCCCAGGCCCACCTCTACCGGGATGGAGCCACCTGCCCCTTCAGCCCCCATCTCCGAACAGTATCACAGGTAATGTAACTGTGTAAAGTATATTGTATATGCCCGTGATCACCTCCCGAAGTGATCACGGCCCAGTAGTATAGCATGGCAGACGGACAAGAGTGTAGGGCCACTGATGGAACACTAGCATCCTATACTAAGCAGTAGGATAGCAGGTAATGGTAACAACAGTAGTAGCAAGGACAGGCTATGCATCAGGATAGGAATAACGGAAAGCAGTAACATGCTACACTACTCTAATGCAAGCAGTATAGAGAAGAGTAGGCGATATCTGGTGATCAAGGTGGGGGCTTGCCTGGTTGCTCTGGCAAGAGAGAGTGGTCGTCAACCCCGTAGTCGTACTGGGTAGCAGCGGCGTCGGTCTCGGTGTCTAGCGAGAGAAGAGGGGGAAGAAACAATAAATATAATGCAACACAAATGCATGACGATGCATGACATGACAAAGCGTGATGCTAGGTGTGCCCTAAAACGCGGTACGAGGTGGTACCGGTGAAGGGGGAAAACATCCGGGAAAAGTATTCCCGGTGTTTCGCGTTTCGGACAGATGAAAGGAGGGGGAAAGTTGCGTGTTCGCTATGCTAGGGATGCGTGGCGGATAAA
This sequence comes from Triticum urartu, assembly GCF_003073215.2. Lineage (NCBI taxonomy): Eukaryota > Viridiplantae > Streptophyta > Magnoliopsida > Poales > Poaceae > Triticum > Triticum urartu. Next base: position 479,022,513 of record NC_053024.1, read on the forward strand.
CGGGCTGCGTATTCAAATTCGTCTCGTCGTTCTGAGCAACTTTCATGTATAAAGTATTTTCATCCGAATTACGGATTAAAAGATATGATTTTCTAAAGATTTAAATCATTTTCTGATTTTAATTATTTATTTAAACCCAACATTATCCAGAACAGTGAATGATGACGCAAGCATGACATCAGAGTGATGTCAGCAGGTCAACTGGTCGGTTGACCAGTCAAACAGACAGGTGGGTCCAGTGGGACCCACATGTCATTGTCTGTTATCTAATTAACCAGGTTAATTAGTTTAGTTAATCAGATTAGTTAGTTATAGTGATTAGTTAATTTAACAGATCTAATTAGTTAACTAATTAATTAATTAATTATTTTTATTATGTTTTTATTCTTTTTACAGGGGCGTGGGTGGGGGGCCCACTGGGCAGTGGCCCATAGGGCCAAACGGGCGCGGGCGGTGGATCAGGTGCGGGGCGCCAGGACGCCCGCCCGCAGAGACGGGGGCTGTCCGCCTCCGGTGGAAGTGGCGAGGCCACGGCGAGTGGCCGGAGCGGCGGGAGCCAGAGGCGGAGACGAGCAACGCGCGGTGGTGCCGGAGCACAACCAGGGCGTGAGCGGGGCACGCGGCCCAGGCGCGGTGCGGGGACAAGGCCGCGGCATGGCGCGCGCGCGAGGGATGGCAGGAGGTGGTTGCGGCAGAGCCGCGTGACTACGGGTGCGCGGCGTCAGGGGGACAACGGGCGCGGAAGCCGAACGACGCCGGTGGGCGCGGGCAGCGCGGTGGCCAGGAGCGCGTGGGGCGATGGCCGGTGCGAGGGCCGCGGCGACGAGCGCGAGCACGCGCAGCGCGGGCAGGAGGGGTCGCGCGAGGGAGAGGGGAGGGGAAGAGGCTCACATCGAGCCTGTAGTTGTGTAAGCGCGTGCTCGGGGAGGGCCTGAGGTAGACGGACGGCGGCGACGAGGTCGGGGTCGTCCAGTAAGGCGGCACCGACGATGTCGGGGCGGTCCGGGGCGACGTCGAGGTGCAGGCGATGGAGACGGCGTGGCGGCACCGACGACGCGAGGTGGCGGGGCGGCTCCGGCGTGGTGATCTCCGGCGACGGTGTCGAGCGGCGGTGCGGGTGCGCGCTGGGGGAGACGAGGGGAGAGAGGGGATCGATCCCGATCCAGGGGGATCGGGGGAGGGAGTGGGGCGAGTGGGGGGGTTAGGGTTACGGGGTGGGGATAAGGAGAGAGAGGAGGGGCCGGCTGGGCCGGCCTTTGGCCCCTAGGCCATCTGGGCCGAGGCCCAGCGAGGGGGGGGCTGTAATTTCTTGTCTTTCTTTCTTTTGTTCCTTTTCTTTTACTGTTTTATTTTATTCTAGTTTTATAAAACATAAAAGTTGTATATTAAATAGTAACACTAATTATACCTCTGCCACAAAAAGGTTTAACCCCCAAATAATATAGTTTAGTATTTTATAAAATACCAACACATTTATTTATTTGTTTTACCTACAGTTTTAATTATTTGAATGCATTTAGACATTTTATAAAAATGTGGTTCCTCCACCAACATTACTTATGAATTATTTGTTACATTTAGAACATTTTAGTTTTGACTTTTGAAAACTTTAACTGTTTGACTTGAATTTTAAATTTGAAATTTGAACGGGATTTGAATCATCGCAAGATTAACAACGATAATCGTGGTGACTCAGCATCGTTAATGTGGGATTACTATAGCGTAACTATCCGGGCGTCACAATTCTCCTCCACTACAAGAAATCTCGTCCCGAGATTTAAGATGTAGTGAAAGGGGGAGAGGTTTGGTAACGAATCCAGCGGGTCTCCTCATTCTGGCTTGCTCCTCTCGAAGAGGCCGAACTACTACATTGATGTCCTCATTCCTCTGTTTCAGGCCATCATGATGAAGTCGTCATCCTTCCCTCGGGAGCTTCATCGCACGTTCGAAAAGGATAAGGGGTAACTTCAGAAGAACGGACCTCTACAAGGTTGCTGTCTGATAGATAACGTCAATGAAGACGACGAAAGTAACTCTTGAATTGAAACTTAGAAAATTTTGAGAGGAAAGTAAGAAGGTGCAATAAGGAGTTTCAAGCGGCCAGGCAATCGCTCGATGCCTACTCAGAAGGTGAAAGGGTTTCAGGACAACGAGAAAAAGTAATGCGTGTGATACCAAAATAGATCTGTAGGAAGGTGGTTCATGAATTTCGTACGAGGCGACGCGCGAGGGATTAACTTTGGAGACCGGGGGTGTATAGGAGAGTCAGGTTTCGATCCTGTGGAAATGTGGGTTATGGGCCCACCATGTGGGTTAAAAATAGGGAGGGTGACGATGTCTTGCATGATAAGGTAAGCAAGGCATGTCAGAGGATAGCCTGTCAGTTATGTCAGCAACAACATCAGTACCAAGGGCGAGGGACGAAGAGAACCATTTTCCTGCCCATTGAATGAGGCGGACCAATAGGCAAAGTTCTCTTCCATCGGTGTTACCGAAATGTCATCAACAACGACAACAGGGTCTTGCTGACAGAGTGGTACAGCGAGGTGTTTACATAGGCCGGGATATATTACTGCTTATATAATATAGATCACAAGAAGGTTTTAAATAAACCAATGGAAAGGAAAAGTGATTGTCAGGTTTAAACAGAACAATGGAAAGGAAAATGTGTTTAAACACATATTTCAGGGGTATATCCTTCCCAAGGACAAGCAGAGCATTATATCCATGACAGGATATAATGTAGAAAACTCTTTAGGTAAGGTGAGAGAAATTACATGACATTACCCATACAACGGTGTTTGGATAATTGAGCAGTAAACATTTAACTTTAGGCTTTAAATGTTCTTGTTGCAAATTGGAGTACATATATATGCTTCGAGATAGCATTGACATGGTCTTCAGGCAAAGGTTGGACTTTGGATACTCAATGGATTTATCAGGAACAACTTATAGAATAAGTCTTTCAATTTCCTGTGGGATGAATGGTTAACATTGCTAAAAGGAAGAACTATAACAATAGGCCCTCCGGCCAGGTGTGCTAGGCATGACATCACCTTAGAGATCAATGTTATAACTCTTGGAAATATGTTCCAACCATCATATCTGACCGAGATCCAGTTCTGATTGGCGTCAGGATATCGCAGACTCGGGATGCCTGAGAAGAGAGGTGCAACACAAATTGTCGAGATGACATTGTCAGATTCTCGGGAATTGAACTATGGGAGCGAGTTCCGACACAAGAGTTCATCAGTAAACCAAGGAGAGGATGAGGAGGTGGCTGATAGGCTCAGCAAAAAATCATCGAGATTTCCAAAGGATTGATTTCCACAATTATGTGAACAAGGAAATATCATTTGTCGGATCAAATGATATAATGATGTATGCTCGAGGGAAACATACACAACTGAACAATGATAGAAGGGTGCACCCAGGAATCTACACTAGGTAGCACGATCAATGTTCGAATGATAATTCAATAAGCAATAGACTTAGAATGAAACTGTAGACCAATAACCTCAAAGCAATAGGGTTGCTAGAAGTTTAGCATTTACACATCACAGACCATTTGTCGGTATTACGGTTAGAAACAACACGGAGACCAAGAAAGAATGCTGATGGTGAGAAGCATCAATATACCAAGAATTCTTAAGAGGTGGAGCAATCCTCACAACATCCTTGTCATAAGGGACATTAATACTTCAAGGTGGAACATCATACAAGCTGGACAGCAAGTTGCAATCATAACATGAACACGTTTGTGTTGTGGGAAGGAAAGAATGTTGTCGGTGATAACACAATCATCGAGGGACAAGGATGGTAATTCTCATCATGAATTTGATTGATGTCCTGGAAGAGCTCAGGATGTTGCTGATGACCATGACACATTAGTCGAGAGATTTCATGAAGATGTAATCGATCGGTGATGACATCAAGTCAAATGATGATGCAGCGAAAGTCAAATAATAGTTGAAGAAGAACTCATAAGAAGTTATGCAGTTCCGTGATAATCTCGAGATACCAGAGGGGGTAATACTCGATGACAGATCAAAGTATAAGTTGGACCGGGGTATTGCTTTACAGAAGACAAGCGCTTAAACTTGCACGCGAAATGGTATTTAAAGGAGAACATGGTCGGAACCACGATTGCAAAAGGCCATATCCTGGATATAAGATGAACTTATACCAAAGGAATAATTTAATTTAAGAGAAGCTTTAATGATAAGATCTACATCGTGTCCATGGGCATGAACACAAAGTTCAAGGTCGACTCCCACTTCTCCAATGCATAACCTTTCATTCACTTCTCACTTTCGAAGAAGTTGTAGTGTTGAGATTTTATCTGGCAAAATACCAGAAGTGTATGACTCGTGAAAAGTTTTGAGTTCACACAGTTTAGAGAAGGCATATGTTCAACCCATTGGGGCTTCTTTGAAACATATACCACAAGCTTCAAGAGTAAATATCACAAGCTCGAAAGTAGAGCAAGGTTGAGAAATTAGATGATACAATTTACCAAAGGCATTATGTATCCGAGGGAAGGATCACAAGGTTATTGAATATGAAGGACGCTGTCGGATAAAGTCCATTAAAGGATCTGCCGGTCCATAACAGAGCTGACGTGAGCATTGGTACTCAACCAGAGGAAGAAACAATGCAAAGGCAGAAACAACTAACTAATTCAAAGCTCAACTGCAAAGGAATTCTGATGTCCAAATCAAGGGATCAGAAACAAACGCTCTGATTAAGGATGGATAATTTGAGTAGGCTTAGGGATACCATCGATGGTAAGTTGATTGGTCGAGATCCAGCTCATGTTCAAACTGACACTGAGCCGGAAGGATGAATTCTAGGATTCGATTGAGGATGGCGAGCATTCACAACATTTTGAATCAATGGACTCAAAATGATAATGACAAGGGATGCCAATAAGATTATAGACTTATGGGATTAACCATAATGCAAGCAAGTAAGAACTTCAAGAGTAATAGGCTACTCAGGATTTTCGGAAGTTCAAATAGTATTTTGAAGACTTTTGTGAAATACATGAACCAACTGGGGATGAGCAAATATCCGGTGAGTGCTAGAAATTACCCATAGTGGTATTCATGTGGCAAAGAAATGTAAGGCAGCAGGCACAAAGTATTCTCAAAACAATAGAGAGAATTTTGGGGCATCTTCTAATAACAAGATCAACGAGGAATGATTATATGAATGGCACGTGTACGTGGTTATCCATAGAGGTTTATCGATAGAAGGGAATTGCAAAAGCAACACGCACAAGGTCTCAACAGAATATCGGAGATTATCTTCGAAATCTTCTAGTGCAGCCGGCGATCATCTGGACTGAAGGGGATCTCCGGGAGAAAGTATTTTCGAGAACCTAAGTTAGATTTTTAGTAAATTCATTAAACCCGAATAGGAGAGAGTTCAGAGTCCCAGAGCAAGGATCGAGGAGTAAAAGAGCCTAATACCACCCAGATGGCGATGTGGGCCCGTAAGGCACACAGCCATGTTAGTAAAAGATTTTGTAATGTCTAGACTCAACTTCGGCCAAGGAGTGTGGAAGGGGGATTCCTACAGGCAGTCGGCTCTGATACCAACTTGTGACGCCCCCGATTTAATCGTACACTAATCATACACGCAAACGTGTACGATCAAGATCAGGGACTCACGGGAAAATATCACAGCACAACTCTACCAATAAAAAAAGTCATACAAGCATCATATTACAAGCCAGGGGCCTCGAGGGCTCGAATACAAGAGCTCGATCATAGACGAGTCAGCGGAAGCAACAATATCCGAGTACAGACATAAGTTAAACAAGTATGCCTTAAGAAGGCTAGCACAAACTGGGATATAGATCGAAAGAGGCGCAGGCCTCCTGCCTGGGATCCTCCTAACTACTCCTGGTCGTCGTCAGCGGGCATCACGTAGTAGTAGGCACCTCCGGTGTAGTAGGAGTCGTCATCGAAGGTGGCGTCTGGCTCTTGGGCTCCAACATCTGGTTGCGACATCCAGGTAGAAGGGATAGGGGGAAAAGAGGGAGAAAGCAACCGTGAGTACTCATCCAAAGTACTCGCAAGCAAGGAGCTATACTACATATGTATGCATTGGTATCAAATGGAATAAGGGTATCATATGTGGACTGAACTGCAGAAAGCCGGAATAAGGGGGGATAGCTAGTCCTTTCGAAGACTACGCTTCTGGCAGCCTCCGTCTTGCAGCATGTAGAAGAGATTAGACTGAAGTCCTCCAAGTAGCATCGCATAGCATAATCCTAACCGATGATCCTCCCCTCGTCGCCCTGTGAGAGAGCGATCACCGGTTGTATCTGGCACTTGGAATGGTGTGTTTTATTAAGTATCTGGTTCTAGTTGTCATAAGGTCAAGGTACAACTCCAAGTTGTCCTGTTACCGAAGATCACGGCTATTCGAATAGATTAACTTCCCTGCAGGGGTGCACCACATAACCCAACACGCTCGATCCCATTTGGCCGGACACACTTTCCTGGGTCATGCCTGGCCTCGGAAGATCAACACGTCGCAGCCCCACCTAGACCAACAGAGAGGTCAGCACGCCGGTCTAAACCTAAGCGCCCAGGGGTCTGGGCCCATCGCCCTTAGCACACCTGCACGTTGCGAACGCGGCCGGAAGCAGAACTAGCCCCCTTAATACAAGAGCAGGCTTACGGTCCAATCCGGCGCGCGCCGCTCAGTCGCTGACGTCACGAAGGCTTCGGCTGATACCACGACGTCGAGTGCCCATAACTGTCCCCGCGTAGATGGTTAGTGCGTATAGGCCAGTAGCCAGACTCAGATCAAATAACAAGATCTCGTTAAACGCGTTAAGTATTCACGAACGCCGACTAGGGCCAGGCCCACCTCTCTCCTAGGTGGTCTCAACCTGCCCTGTCGCTCCGCCTCAAAGTAACAGTCGGGGGCCGTCGGGAACCCAGGCCCACCACTACCTGGATGGAGCCACCTGCCCCTTCAGCCCCCATCTCCGAACAGTATCACAGGTAAGGTAACCGTGTAAAGTATATTGTAAATGCCCGTGATCACCTCCCGAAGTGATCACGGCCCAGTAGTATAGCATGGCAGACGGACAAGAGTGTAGGGCCACTGATGGAACACTAGCATCCTATACTAAGCAGTAGGATAGCAGGTAATGGTAACAACAGTAGTAGTAAGGACAGGCTATGCATCAGGATAGGAATAACGGAAAGCAGTAACATGCTACACTACTCTAATGCAAGCAGTATAGAGGAGAGTAGGCGATATCTGGTGATCAAGGGGGGGCTTGCCTGGTTGCTCTGGCAAGAGAGAGTGGTCGTCAACACCGTAGTCGTACTGGGTAGCAGCGGCGTCGGTCTCGGTGTCTAGCGAGAGAAGAGGGGGAAGAAACAAGAAATATAATGCAAACAAATGCATGACGATGCATGACATGACAAAGTGTGATGCTAGGTGTGCCCTAACGCGGTACGAGGGGGTACCGGTGAAGGGGGAAAACATCCGGAAAAGTATTCCCGGTGTTTCGCGTTCTCGGACAGATGAAACGGAGGGGGAAAGTTGCGTGTTCGCTATGCTAGGGATGCGTGGCGGATAAACGGGCTGCGTATTCAAATTCGTCTCGTCGTTCTGAGCAACTTTCATGTATAAAGTATTTTCATCCGAATTACGGATTAAAAGATATGATTTTCTAAAGATTTAAATCATTTTCTGATTTTGATTATTTATTTAAACCCAACATTATCCAGAACAGTGAATGATGACGCAAGCATGACATCAGAGTGATGTCAGCAGGTCAACTAGTCGGTTGACCAGTCAAACAGACAGGTGGGTCCAGTGGGACCCACATGTCATTGTCTGTTATCTAATTAACCAGGTTAATTAGTTTAGTTAATCAGATTAGTTATGTTAATTAAGTGATTAGGTTAATTTAACAGATCTAATTAAGTTAACTAATTAATTAATTAATTATTTTTATTATGTTTTTATTCTTTTTTAACAGGGGCGTGGGTGGGGGGGCCCCACTGGGCAGTGGTCCATAGGGCCAAACGGGCGCGGGCGGTGGATCAGGTGCGGGGCGCCAGGACGCCCGCCCGCAGAGACGGGGGGCTGTCCGCCTCCAGTGGTGGAAGTGGCGAGGCCACGGCGAGTGGCCGGAGCGGCGGGAGCCAGAGGCGGAGACGAGCAACGCGCGGTGGTGCCGGAGCACAACCAGGGCGTGAGCGGGGCGCGCGGCCCAGGCGCGGTGCAGGGACAAGGCCGCGGCATGGCGCGCGCGCGAGGGATGGCAGGAGGTGGTTGCGGCAGAGCCGCGTGACTACGGGTGCGCGGCGTCAGGGGGACAACGGGCGCGGAAGCCGAACGACGCCGGTGGGGGAGACGAGGGGAGAGAGGGGATCGATCCCGATCCAGGGGGATCGGGGGAGGGAGTGGGGCGAGTGGGGGGGTTAGGGTTACGGGGTGGGGATAAAGGAGAGAGAGGAGGGGCCGGCTGGGCCGGCCTGATTGGCCCCTAGGCCATCTGGGCCGAGGCCCAGCGAGGGGGGGGGCTGTAATTTCTTGTCTTTCTTTCTTTGTTCCTTTCTTTTACTGTTTTTTTATTTTTATTCTAGTTTTATAAAAACATAAAAGGTTGTATCTAAATAGTAACACTAAATTATACCTCTGCCACAAAAAGGTTTAACCCCAAATAATATAGTTTAGTATTATAAATACCAAACACTTTATGATTTGTTTTACCTACAGTTTTAATTATTTGAAATGCATTTTAGACATTTTATAAAAATGTGGTTCCCTCCACCAACATTTACTTATGGAATTATTTTACATTAGAACATTTTAGTTGACTTTTGAAACTTAACTGTGTTTGACTTGAATTTAAATTTGAAATTGAACGGATTGAATCATCGCAAGATTTAACAACGATAATCGTGGTGACTCAGCATCGTTAACTCTTTTACTGTTTTATTTTATTCTAGTTTTATAAAACATAAAAGTTGTATATTAAATAGTAACACTAATTATACCTCTGCCACAAAAAGGTTTAACCCCCAAATAATATAGTTTAGTATTTTATAAAATACCAACACATTTATTGATTTGTTTTACCTACAGTTTTAATTATTTGAATGCATTTAGACATTTTATAAAAATGTGGTTCCTCCACCAACATTACTTATGAATTATTTGTTACATTTAGAACATTTTAGTTTTGACTTTTGAAAACTTTAACTGTTTGACTTGAATTTTAAATTTGAAATTTGAACGGGATTTGAATCATCGCAAGATTAACAACGATAATCGTGGTGACTCAGCATCGTTAACGTGGGATTACTGTAGCGTAACTATCCGGGTGTCACACTCCCCTTGTGTCGAATCAATAAATTTGGGTTGAATACTCTACCCTTGAAAACAGTTGCGATCCCTTATACTTGTGGGTTATCAGGCGGCCTCTCTGGCCGATGAGGCCCGAAGGCTTTACCGGGGTGCCATGACCAAGGTCCTCACCAAGGTTGCATACTGGAACCCCGACCTTGACTTCGATGCTGCGCTGGAGAGCTTGCCGGAGGATGTGGACCTCGTGCCGCTCGAGGAGCGCATTGAGCCCGCCATCAGCCGCATTGATGGAGTTCGGACGATAGAAGGCCAGCGCTGGGATTAGGCATCCCGTTTCTTATAGCCGTTGCAGGTTCATGACCAAGACAATTTTTATCTTTAGTTAGAACAGCAGCAACAATTGATGTAATATAACTCTGTAGTGCTTTTGAAACGATGCATGTTATTTCCCTGTTTTATATCCCTTTGTATGTCCACCCTACGTTAACCGGGTAGGCTTGCCGGCACGGAAACCCAGGCCACGGTGCCTTGAGGATGGATCCCCAATGGCCTGCCGGGTGTGCTTGCTGCCGGGAAAACCACCTCACTGCTCTTAACGCGGCCGCTCAAACTATCGGGCGGACTCGAGACAGAACGAGAGCGTTGCCAATCGCAGAAGGTCACCCTGCCGTTCTCGACGCAGCCGCTCAAACTGTTGAGCGGACTCGAAACAGAACGAGGGCGTTGCAAATAGTGGTAGGGCCCCATTGCGTGTAGGTTTTCCATACACAGGGCAAGATCGTCGGGGACGATAACCTTATATATAAAAAGGAATGCTCAAAGTTTTGCATGACTTAGCTTTTCTGCCGCCGCGTGAGCATTCACTACATCCACAGAGGATGCCACTCGTTCGGTCAAGCTTCATCCACAAGATCTTGGACCCAATTCCATATCAAACATCTGCAATTTCCAAGTTCTCTGCGAGGTTTATCTTCAAGAAGAACCTACTGTTGAACTCTTCAGAGAGTATTTCTATTTGAACCGCCAGAATGAATACACCAACGGCCCCAGCTGGGAACTTGGTGGAATTTCGATTCAGCGCACACGGGATGTTGTCTTTCCCTTAGTATAGTCTTGCCAAGCCATCCCAAGGACTGGAACAAACTTGGTTTTATTGCAAAGACATGTCGCTAGCTGATGAAAAACCAATGCCGGGTTATCGTGCAGAGTGTCTTGACGCTAAGTATTCACTCCCTAATAAGCTTTCTACCGCTGAACGTAAGAAGCTCATCCCAACCATCAAAAGGGTTCAAGCCTTTTTGGAGTTGACTTGATCCGCTATTGGATCGCACGACGGATCATCCCTCTGAGCCGCCGGTCTGACTTAATGTACAATTACACCGGAGGAGCAGACGATCCGTTACGCCATAGCTCTCTACGTCTGACTGAAGAAGCCATCGTTGAAATGTCAACCACCCTTGTAAACAGCAAATATGAAGACTGTAGTAAAGTAGGATTGAATCCTTTCTGCAAACTTAACCCGGCACCAGAGGTAAACCCCCTTGACTCCTTTTTTCTTTAGTAGTTAAGTACTTGCATGATTTTTCAACCTGTTATTTGCCTACAGGCCAAATCTGACTTTTGGAAAGCCAAATATTATCATGAGGCCGCCAAAAAAGCTAGAGCCGCCCCAATAGCCGCCAACAAGACAACCAGAAAATCCAAAAAGAAACCAACTGCTTCTGATCTCCATAAGCTGGATGATGCCTCTGAGTCAGAGGTAGCCCTTGACTCTCTTGGCCTGCTTTTTAACAACCTTATTGACACTAACTATTACCAGGATGACATGGGGGCCAGCCAGGCAGTAGAAGAAGAGGTAATTATTTCCTCCGATTCAGAACCTTTGCCAAGGCAGAAACCTCGACGGGTAACCCGGAAAGTAAGGTTTTCACACCCCTTGGCTTATTTAGATCCTCATTTTCTTTTGAAAAAACAGCAACATGAGAGCCGCCGTCAGACCCAGACCAGTGACGACACTGAGCTGCCCTACGGCTTACCAAAAACTCCTCGGAAACACCAGAATGAGGTTTCTTTCACTTTTGACTTTTGCCTTTATCAATGAATCTATTTCCTTGCTCTTTTAATTATGATTTCACTTTTGCAGGAGATCTCTCGTTCTTCTAGTGATTCTTCACAAACTCAACTTCCGGCTTTTAAGACTGCCCCTGGGTAAAGATAGTTATCTTTCCTCTGCATCTTCATATCCGTATCATTATACTGACTCATCAAATTATTCTTAGTGGTCAAGCAAAGCCCAAGAAGGCCAGGGTGGTTAAGCCGACTGAAAAATCCGAAAGCCGCTGAACCGGCACTGCCGACTCCTGCTCCAGGACGACCTGAAGCACCAGGAGACCCGCTGTCAATATTCAATCAGGTCCTCCTGAGCCGTCTGTTGACGAAACCATTCTCAATCCATCTACTATTGAACCGTCAAGCCCAGCTAACCCGCCGGTGACTTATGACACTGATGTTTTAATCACTGGTAGTAGATTCGTTGAGCCGGGTAATCCAACTGTGCTGGCCAAACAGTCCGCCAAGCAAGAGGCTTTGGAAAAGCAAAAAGTGTGATTTGATATCTCCCAATATGCTCACCTGAGTATTAGTGACGTGCTATCTGGCTACCTTAGTCACGTGCATTACAGTCGTGACTTTGAAATTGAGATGGTCAAACAGCTGCAACTAAAATATGAGGTATGCTCTCCGGCTTTCATTAGTTTATATGCTATGCCAGCCCCCAAGTCTCCTGATCATGATAAAATTGAATGATCCGTAGACTTGTGATATAAGCTGATGTTCTGACCAAGATTTTCCCCAGGTCCGGTTTAAAATGTTTAACCGGATTTATCTGATTAGCATAACTTCACACCTGTAGTCCCCAAGGGCCGGCTTAATTCATCATGAAAGAGCCGGTACTTAACTTCATAACTTTCTTGAACCAGTCAAAACTAATATTGTTATCCGGCTCAAGAGGGAAAAACTTTCTAAATCCCATGCATTAGCCCCGAAGTGCCAAGCGTTGTTACCTGTAAAACACTAGGGACTTTTTTTAGAAGAGTCATTTCTGCATTCGAGAATTGCTTTGGCAGACATTAGCCCCCAAGTGCCGAGTGGTGTTGCTTTGCAAAGCTCTTGGGACTTTAATCATTATGACCTCTATTGGAATAAACTTTGACACATCTGTGCATGTCTGCAGACCGCCATAACTGACCTGGATTCTCAATTGGCTGATGCGATAACCCGGCTGGCGGCTTAAGAGATTGAGATAAAGAATACTGAATCCAAACTCCAGTTGAGCATATCTAAAGCAGAGAAACTGAAGACCAGTTTTAATGTAGAGAAAAAAATCTTGGGCCGACGAAAAAACCTTGTTGACACAGTGTGCTGAAACGGCCGAGGCGGCTCTCAAGGAAGTTACTGCTGAACTCACCTGTTTAAAGAACCGTGTGTCTCAGATGGTCTCCGCAATCTTCGGTGAGTCACCATACTATTTACTTAAACTCTATTTTTGCCATCATAATGTAAGCCGCCTGCTTAACCTTTTGGAAATACCTCATAGGTCCACGGAGCAGCAATCTGAGTCAAAACAGCTTGATAAAGCTCAAGGTGGTTTACACCCTTGTGGAGCAACTGTATACTGGAGCTCAACGGGATCTTGCCATTATTTCCCCAGCTAACCAAGGACCAAACCTATTGAGTGATGTCTTGAAGAAGCTATCCATCTTACCTGCCAGGTTTCAAGAAGTCAAGCGTTCCTGTGCGAGAGCCGGAGCCCTAACTGCTCTAAGCCGCTCCAAAGCCTGGGTACCGGAGCTAGACCCGATAGATGTAGCCAAGGGGTACCCTAGTTTTAAGGAAGATGGGACTCCTTCTGATCAAGAAGATTTTGCTGCTTGCATGAAGGAAATTTGTCCTCATGCTACCATCCTTGGCGAAGAAACCAATGTTGATAAGTACTAGCCGAGTTTTGATGCTAAGAATAAAAAGATGGCGACTCCTTCGTATAATGTGACGGGTCTAATCCCGCTGGTTCTCCAGCACACCTTTGCCTCGGATATTGACCCGTCTGGTCTAATTGATGATGAGGTTGAGTTCGTCGCTCTTCACGGCTTTGATTCGTCCAAGCCCAATTTCCAAACGCTGGACGAGGATGAACCGACAAGGGATGAGTCGTAACCATCCAAACAACCCTGCCAGGATTGATGAACCGGCTTTAGTTTATCATCTGCTTATGAGAAAAACAGTATTATCCTTTTTGGGCTCCAAGTGCCTTGTAATAGGCTAGCTGAAAACTTCATGTTCTGCTTATGCCATCGTGCATATTGTGCCTCGTACAACACTTTTATCCGTCATGTGAAGATATGCCTTTCATCCTTTACAATATCAGTATTGTTTAAATTCGTTCCTGCATGGAAGATATGAAAAATTGTCCTGGCGGTTTATCGCCGGATGGGTCAAAACGCCCAGTACACAACCATGGAAACTAACATAACTGTAGAATCAAGGCTGGATGTAATGATAATTAAAGCTGGAAAGCCTCTGATTGAAGAAAACATAGATAAGCCTGTTATGAATTTTAATGACAACATCATACGTGTGATTTTGAATCTGGACTACCGGTTTATGTGACCCGAACAGTAAGGTGATAACCCAATCTTTAGAAGCCAATACTTCCATATGTATGATGACTGTTATATACTGGCAATTCATTGTCAAAAACCAAGCCGGTTTAAATTGAAACCATACTTACACTTAGATTTAGACAACAAAACTGAAAAAACAAAAGATTGTCTTTCAAACAATGTAAGTCAAACACCAAGAAAAATTTGGAGGCTTCTGATTCGAATACGACCAGTAAACCGGACCAAAGGGGTTAAGCTAGGATTTTAATACGATCATGTAGCCCCCAGTGTCTTTGGCGTTGCGCCAATCAAGAGGGTACCGACAGCTATGTTCTCTTTGGTTCGAATATGACCTATGTTTGAACAGGAAGCCCCCAAATGACCTTGAGAGGTTTTTAACGACCCTGATTCAAATACGATCCAAGTCGGACCCAAAAGGGGTTAAGCTATGATTCGAATATGATCAAGAAGCCCCCTAGTGAGTTTGGCAGTGCGCCGATCAAGAGGGTACCAATAGCTATGTTCTCTTTGGTTCGAATACGACCTATGTTTGAACAGGAAGCCCCCTAGTTATCATAAGATTTAACGGCTAGATTCGAATACGATCATGAGCCGGACCAAAGGGTTAAGCTAGATTGGAACACAACCAGCCCCTAATTGGTCACTTTGAAAGTACAATAATAAAGGCATGTGATTATTGAGAATGAAAAAGACAGAGGTCCTGCTTTATTACTTATCATAATATATACAACGTCAAAGTATGTACATTATGAGAGCCGGTGGCTCAAGTATAGTAAGGCCGAAGATGAGCGATATTCCATGGCCGGCGAGCCTCTTCCTCGGACTTATGCGAGTCTTTGTGCTCTCGAACATCGATGAGGTAGTATGACCCATTGTTCAAGTTCCTGCTGTCCATAAAGAGTCCTTCCCAAGGTGGGGATAATTTGTGTGCATCAGTTTGGTCCTGGATGAGCTGGAGCACCAAGTCACCTTCCTGGAAGGTTCTGGACTTAACCCGGTGGCTGTGATAACGACGTAGGTCATGTTGGTAAATCGCCGAGCGGGCTGCTGCTAAGTCACGCTGTTCATCTAATAGGTCCAGTGCATCTTGACGAGCTTGTTCGTTATCAGCTTCAACGTAAGCCGCCACGCGGGGCGAGTCATGATGGATGTCACTAGGCAGGACTGCCTCCGCTCCATAAACCATGAAGAAAGGCATATAACCTGTAGACTTGTTAGGGGTAGTATTAATGCTCCATATCACAGAGGGTAACTCCTCCACCCAACAACCCGGCATCCGTTATAAAGGAACCATAAGCCGGGGCTTGAGACCTTTCAAGATTTCCTGATTTCCTCTCTCAGCTTGACCATTGGATTGGGGGTGAGCTACTGATGAAACATCAAGCCGGATATGCTCATGTTGACAAAATTCCTCCATAGCACCCTTGGACAGATTAGTACCATTGTCAGTTATAATGCTATGTGGAAAGCCAAAATGAAAGATCACCTTTTTCACGAATTGAACTGTTGTGGCTGCATCACACTTACTAACAGGCTTTGCCTCCACCCACTTTGTGAATTTGTCAACTGCCACCAAATGGTGTGTCTTTTTATCTTTGGATCTTTTGAAAGGTCCCACCATATCGAGCCCCAGACTGCAAATGGCCAAGTAATTGGAATCATCCGCAATTCTTGAGCCGGCACGTGCGCCCGTCGTGTGAATTTCTGACAACCATCACACCTACTGACCAAATCCTCCGCATCCGCGTGAGCCGTCAGCCAGTAAAAACCATGACGGAAAGCTTTGGCCACAAGAGACTTTGACCCAGCATGATGGCTACAATCTCCTTCATGGATCTCACGAAGAATTTCTTGACCTTCTTCAGGAGAGACGCAGCGTTGAAATGCCCCGATGACACTGCGATGATGCAACTCACCGTTGGCAATTGTCATTGATTTAGACCGTCGGGTTATCTGTCTAGCCAAGGTCTCATCCTCAGGCAACTCTCCCCGGGTCATATAAGCCAAATATGGCACTGTCCAATCCGGGATGACGTGAAGAGATGCCACCAATTGTGCTTCCAGGTCTGGAACAGCCAAGTCTTCCTCTGTAGGCAACTTGATAGAAGGGCTATGCAGAACACCTAAGAAAGTGTTAGGTGGCACCGGCTTACGCTGAGACCCCAGCCGGCTTAAAGCATCAGCCGCTTTATTCTTTTTGCGATCAATGTGTTCCACTTGGTAACCCTTGAAGTGTCCAGCAATGGCATCAACTTCGCAGCGATAAGCCGCCATGAGAGGATCCTTGGAATCCCACTTGCCTGATACTTGTTGATCCACCAAATCCGAGTCGCCAAAGCACCTTACCCGGCTCAAACTCATCTCTTTAGCCATCCGAAGACCATGGAGCAAAGCCTCATACTCAGCTGCATTGTTAGTACAGTGGAACATCAACCGTAGTACATAACAAAATTTGTCACCTCGAGGGGAAGCTAAAACAACTCCAGCCCCCGAGCCCTCTAATTGCCTGGACCCATCAAAATGAATAGTCCAATATGTGTTGTCCGGCTTCTCTTCGGGCATCTACAGTTCTGTCCAATCATTGATGAAATCCACTAGTGCTTGAGATTTGATGGCAGTACGTGGCACATACTTTAAACCATGAGGCCCAAGCTCAATGGCCCACTTGGCAACTCGTCCTGTGGCTTCTCTATTTTCAATAATATCTCCTAAAGGAGCAGAGCTAACCATAATGATAGGATGACCCTGGAAGTAATGTTTAAGCTTCCGGCTCCCCATGAACACCCCATAAACAAGTTTCTGCCAATGTGGATATCTCTGTTTCGACTCAATGAGCACCTCGCTGACGTAGTAAACCGGCCGTTGAACCGGATATTCCTTGCCAGCCTCTTTGCGCTCTACAACGATGGCCACACTGACAGCACGTGTGTTAGCAGCCACATATAACAACAGCGGCTCTTTATCAATGGGGGCAGCAAGAACCGGTGGCTCAACGAGCTGTCTTTTCAGATCTTCAAAGGCAGAGTTAGCAGCATCACTCCAGACAAAATCATTTGTCTTCTTCATCATTTGATACAGCGGTATAGCCTTCTCACCTAACCGGCTTATGAACCGGCTTAAAGCTGCAACATGACCCGCCAAATGCTGAACATCATTGATGCACGCCGGCTTAACCAAAGATGTAATCGCTTTGATTCTCCGGGTTAGCCTCAATGCCTCTATTAGAAACCAAAAAACCCAATAGTTTGCCCGCCGGCACTCCAAAAGCGCACTTGGCCGGGTTAAGCATCATCTTGTAGACCTGGAGGTTATCAAAGGTTTCCTTCAGATCATCTATCAAGGTCTCCCTCTCTCTGGATTTCACCACTATATCGTCCACATAAGCATGAACATTGAGCCCAATCTGATTGTGAAGTTTTGCACACACACCGCTGGTAAGTCGCCTGGGCACTCTTAAGCCCAAAAGGCATAGACACATAGCAGAAGGCTCCAAATGGAGTAATAAAAGTTGTCTTCTCTTGGTCCTTAACTGCCATCTTGATCTGATGATAACCAGAATAAGCATCCAAAAAGCTCAAACGCTCACAACCCGCCGTAGCATCAATGATTTGATCAATATGAGGGAGATCAAAAAGATTAGCCGGACAAGCTTATTTAAGTCCGTGTAATCCACACACATACGCCAGGTGCCGTTATTTTTAAGCACGAGCACCGGGTTAGCCAACCACTCTGGGTGAAAAACTTCAATAATGAACCCGGCCGCCAAGAGCCGGGTCACCTCCTCACCAATGGCCTTGCGCCTTTCCTCATTGAACCACCGTAGAAACTGCTTGACTGGCTTAAATTTTGGATCAATGTTGAGTGTGTGCTGAGCGAGTTCTCTCGGTACACCCGGCATGTCAGTAGGTTTCCATGCAAAGATGTCCCGGTTCTCACGGATGAACTTGATGAGCGCGCTTTCCTATTTGGGATCCAGATTAGTACTGATACTAAACTTCTTAGATGAGTCACCCGGAACAAAATCAACAAGCTTAGTGTCATCTGCCGACTTAAACTTCAGCAACGGCTCATGCTCAGTAGTTGGCTTTTTCAAAGACGTCATGTCCGTCGGGTCAACATTATCCTTATAGAACTTTAACTCCTTGGTTGCACAAGCAGATTCAGCATAAGCAGCATCGCCTTCCTCACATTCCAAGGCTATCTTCCGGCTCCCATGCACTGTGATAGTGCCCTTATGACCCGGCATTTTGAGCTGTAAATAAACATAACAAGGTCGTGCCATGAACTTGGCATAAGCCGGTCGCCCAAATAGGGCATGATACGGGCCCTTGATTTTAACCACCTCAAAGGTTAATTTCTCGGCCCTGGAATCATGCTCATCTCTAAAAGCTACCTCCAGCTCATTCTTACCCACTGGGTATGCCGACTTACCAGGCACCACTCCATGAAAAATAGTGTTGGGCATATTAAGACTTTTGTCAGTCAACCCCATGCGACGGAACGTCTCATAATAGAGGATGTTGATGCTACTGCCTCCGTCCATGAGTACTTTAGTGAATTTATATCCACCAACCTGACGCGCCACCACCAAAGCCAGGTGACCCGGATTGTCAACCCAGGGAGGGTGATCCTCCCTACTCCATAAAATAGGCTGCTCAGACCATCTCAAATAACGAGGGACCGCCGGCTCAACAGCATTCACAGCCCTCTTATGAAGCTTCTGGTCTCGTCTGCACAAAATGGTGGTGAACACATGATACTGTCCACTACTCAAATGCTTTGGATTGCTCTGGTATCTAGATTGCTATTGCTGCTACTGACCTCCTTGGCCAGATTACTGACTGTACCCACCTTGATTTCCTTGGGAGCCTTGAAAATTGGAATTTGAACCGCCTCCCTGACCATGAAAACCGCCGCCACCTGAGCCACTGCCCGACCCATGATTTCCATTGAACATGTTAGAATTCTTGAAAGCTTTCATGATCGTACAGTCCTTCCACGGGTGAGTGGCTGGCTTGTACTGAGTGTCGTGCCTTGGACAAGGCTCATTTAACAGCTGCTTAAGAGTGGGACATGACCCGCCGGACCGAGGAGGTGGCCTCCCCTTACGTCATTGATTGTTGCCCTGTGCTTTGGTGTTAGCCACAAACTCCAAACTATCATCAGCCTTACGTTTATTATTGCCTCCTTGGTTTGCCGGGTTATGCTGATGACCCTTGCCGTTCTTCTTCCCCGTCCCTGTCTTTTCCTCGTCAGACTCGGGATCCTTGGTACTATCAGAGTCGGCATACTTGACTAGAGCCGCCATCAATTGGCCCATGTCATTACAATCGTGTTTGAGCCGCCCCGGCTTCTGTTTTAGAGGCGTAAAACGGAAATTTTTCTCCAACATTAAGACTGCAGAGCCGGCATCCATCTTATCAGATGAATGTATTATGGCTTTGACCTGGCGCACCCAATGGGTCGTGGACTCTCCTTCCTCTTGTTTACAGTTAGTTAAATCCACAAATGACATGGGCTGCTTGCAAGTGTCTTTAAAGTTCTGAATAAACCAGGCTTTTAATTCTGCCCATGAGCCGATGGAATTGGGTGGCAGCCCCTTTAACCAAGTGCGAGCCGTTCCATCTAACATCATAGTGAAGTACTTGGCCATTGCGGCGTCACTGACCTCCAATAGCTCCATGGCCATCTCATAGCTTTCAATCCATGCCCCCAGCTGTAAATCGGCCGTATAATTGGGCACCTTCCGAGGCCCCTTGAAATCCTTTGGCAAACGCTCATTACGCAGAGCCGGCACCAAGCAAGGGACACCTCCTGTCCTTATGGCAACGCCTGCCTCAACAGAGGTCGTCGGATAAACCAGAAAAGCATGGTGAGCCACCTGCTCAGCTTCCTATTGAACTGCCCACTCCGCCTCTTGGTGGATCCTATCCTGGTCAACCAAGTTAAGGGCTCCATCCCACGCCAGGTCATGCCCGCGCGGCTGGTCACGGCGCCGGGCATTGCTTGAAATGGCTGCTGAATCCATGTGCCTGCTATAACTCGGGCTCCGGCTTGGGCGAGGGGTTGAATGAATGATGTCTCGACTATAAGAATAAGCCTCCTACTATGCCAGAGCCGTCTGAAGAAGTTCTTTGACCCTTCAGGTCTCAATCGCCGTTGGAGAGTCACCCTCCACTGGGAGAGCCGCCAATCGCACCGCCGCAGCAATCATGTTCTCCAAAGGGTTAGAATAATGACCCGGTGGTGTTGGTACATAATGAAGTGTAGCAGTATTCACACGAGGGGGTTCCATAGCCCGTGGCTGAACCGGCGCCCCAGCCCCGGGTGTTGTGACCTAGTTCACCTCTGGCGGGTTACTAGGGCCTGCACCGGGTGTGTGGAAGAGGTTTCTAGGAACGTAAGTCAAAGGCAGACGTGACTGAGTCTTCTGGTGTCTTCTCCCCATGACCTCGTTTGATGCGTTCAGATCCACCATGAGCCCAAAAGCCTCTGATTGAAGCTGTTGAGCTCGAGCATCCAAAGCCGCCTGCTCTGCAGCCATCCTAACGTCCTCTGCCACTAAGTTTTCTTTGGCTTGTACTACCTCCTCACGTAACCTTGCCACTTCTACATCGTGCTGAGCCTGATCTGTCGGGTCAAACACGACAGTCAACAGGGTTGTCATCCTATCCATGAGATCCACTAGCACCTGAGCCGGTGGGCGCGTGGGGCCTCCTGCCCCGGCTGCTGCTGACCTGGTAGTTATCGCTGCCGCAGCCGTAGAGTTTAGAGCGGGCTGCATGCCAGTCATGAAGATCCCCGCTCTGTTCGGCGGCTCAAAGGGGTCCGGAATACTGCTGCCATCGGAACAGCCCCTGAGCCCACCGTCTTGCAGTTGATACAACGAATCTATCTCACCCATGGATGACTCGCCATCAGAGTGGACAGCCGTCTCACCACCATATACAGATCTTTCAAAAAATTCCCCTCCCTGGATGCATGCCACGAAAGCATGCTTCATAGCTGGCTGAGCCTGGGTGGGTCTCGCACGCTGAGCCGTCTCGATGATGTCGGTGTAGATGTCTGGCTCAGGACCCGGCTCGCTGATCCGGGCGATGAAGATGTGGATCCCGCCGAAGGGGACCCGGTACCCATACTCAATTGAGTCGGCATCGGGGCCCCTGCCTGCGTCGTCGATGTAGAGCTTGCCGCGATGACTCTTGGTCATCCGGCCCATAGTGTATCCCTTGAGCCCTTCGAAGCTGCCCTTCAAGAACTCAAATCCACCGTGCGCTGGCCCAACAGTGGGCGCCAATTGTCGTGGAATTGTCACGGAAGATGTCCTAGTGAAAGGACTTAGTCGTGGAGCCATCGCAACTAGGAAGCTTAAAGGGGTTAAAGGGGACAAAGGACACGAGAGGTTTATACTGGTTCGGTCCCTTGTGGTGAAGGTAAAGGCCTAGTCCAGGTTATATGGTATTGCTAGGTTTCGATGACCAAGGAGCGAATACGCTTAACTTGGCTGTCGATATGTTATTTCTTGTCCTAAGCCGCCACCGGGTCGTCCCCTTATATACACGGGTTGACGCCCTGCAGCCTACAGATTCCCGGCCGTCTCATACAACGTGTCTGGCTCGGTGACGTATCTTTCATGCCTTACATTACAAGTCTATTCATACATGGCGGTTTATCCTTACGGGCCTTAAGCCGCCTCCTGGCTTAGGCCTATTATAAGCCTAATCGTAAACCATCATCTTGTATACTCTTGGGCCTCATTTAGGTAAACTGCCATTTTGGTTGACCCGGCCCCTCCTGGGCGGGTCATATCTGGTAGTCATATCCCCAACACCTTGTGTGCTATCAAACATCACAACGTAACTGGGTTATCATAAGGATGCTCTACAGGTTTCTCTGAAGGTGGTTGTTGAGTTGACATAGATCGAGATTAGGATTTTTCACTCCGTGTATCGGAGAGGTATCTCTGGGTCCTCTTGGTAATACATATCATAAGAAGCCTTGCAAGCAAAGTGACTAAGGAGTTAGTTGCAAGATGATGCATTACAGAACGAGTAAAGAGACTTGCCGGTAACGAGATTGAACTAGGTATGAAGATACGGACGATCGAATCTTGGGCAAGTAACATACCGATGGACAAAGGGAATTACGTATGTTGTCATAAGGTTCGACCAATAAAGATCTTCGTAGAATATGTAGGAGCCAATATGGGAATCCAGGTTCCGCTATTGGTTATTGACCGAAGAGGTGTCTCGGTCATTTCTACATAGTTCTCAAACCCGCAGGGTGATGACCCACAAGTGTAGGGGATCTATCAGCCTTTTCAGTAAGTAAGAGCGTCGAACCCAACGAGGAGCAGAAGGAAATGATAAGCGGTTTCAGCAAGGTATTCTCTACAAGCACTGAAATTATCGGTAACAGATAGTTTTGTGATAAGGTAATTTGTAACGGGTAACAAGTAATAAAAGTAAATAAGGTGCAGCAAGATGGCCCAATCCTTTTTGCAGCAAAGGAGAAGCCTGGACAAACTCTTATATAAAGGAAATCTCTCCCGAGGACACATGGGAATTATCGTCAAGCTAGTTTTCATCACGTTCATATGATTCGCGTTCGGTACTTTGATAATTTGATATGTGGGTGGACCAGTGCTTGGGTACTGCCCTTCCTTGGACAAGCATCCCACTTATGATTAACCCCTATTGCAAGCATTTGCAACTACAACAGAAGTATTAAGGTAAACCTAACCATAGCATGAAAAATATGGATCCAAATTAGCCCCTTACAAAGCAACTCGTAAACTAGGGTTTAAGCTTCTGTCACTGTAGCAACCCATCATCTACTTATTACTTCCCAATGCCTTCCTCTAGGCCCAGACAATGGTGAAGTGTCATGTAGTTGACGTTCACATGACACCACTAGAGCAAAGACAACATACATCTCATCAAAATATCGAACGAATACCAAATTCACATGACTACTTATAGCAAGACTTCTACCATGTCCTCAGGAACAAACGTAACTACTCACAAATCATATTCATGTTCATAATCAGAGGGGTATTAATATGCATAATGGATCTGAACATACAATCTTCCACCAAGTAAACCAACTAGCATCAACTACAAGGAGTAATCAACACTATTAGCAACCCACGGGTACCAATCTGAGGCCTTGAGACAAAGATTGGATGCAAGAGATGAACTAGGGTTTGAGATGAGATGGTGCTAGTGAAGATGTTGATGGAGATTGACCCCCTCCCGATGAGAGGATCATTGGTGATGACGATGGTGATGATTTCCCCCTCCCGGAGGGAAGTTTCCCCGGCAGAACAGCTTCGCCGGAGCCCTAGATTGGTTCCGCCAAGGTTCCTCCTCGTGGCCGCGGAGTTTCCTCCCAAAATCTTGCTTATGATTTTTTCCTCCACGAAAGACTCCATATAGCCAAAGATGGCCATCAAAGGGCTACCAGGGGGGCCACGAGGCAGGGGGCGCGCCTAGGGGACGGTGGTGGCCCCCCTTTGGTACTTCTTTCTCTCAATATTTTTTAT
The DNA here is from genome assembly GCF_003073215.2 of Triticum urartu. NCBI lineage: Eukaryota > Viridiplantae > Streptophyta > Magnoliopsida > Poales > Poaceae > Triticum > Triticum urartu. The sequence continues at coordinate 479,046,084 of NC_053024.1, forward strand.
ATATTCTGAAACGTGCTCCCTTGAAGTTTTAGGACTTTTGGAGCTGTGCAAAATAGGTCTCTAATATTTGCTCCTTTTCCAGCCCTGAATTCCAGCTGCCGGCATTCCCCCTCTTCATGTAAACCTTATAAAATAAGAGAGAATAGGCATAAGTATTGTGACATAATGTGTAATAATAGTCCATAATGCAATAAATATCGATATAAAAGCATGATGCAAAATGGAAGTATCAACTCCCCCAAGCTTAGACCTCGCTTGTCCTCAAGCGAAAGCCGATATTGATAAATATGTCCACATGTTTAGAGATAGAGGTGTCGATAAAATAAAATACGGACATGAGGGCATCATGATTATTCTTATAACAACAACATATATAAACATTTTCATATAATCTCTTATGCTAAAGTAATAATTCAATCACGATTTCAAGTATGACTCAGAAACTTTATTGAGAACCAACAAACTATAATCTCAGTCATTGAAGCAATTGCAATTTATCATAACATCAGGAAGAGTCAATAAGAGCTTTTCAGCAAGTCCACATACTCTACCATCATTTAGCCTTTCACAATTGCTAGCACTCACGCAGTATTTATGGTTATGAAGTTTTAATCAGACACAGAGAAAGATAGGGGCTTATAGTTTTGCCGCCCAACCTTTTACCTCAAGGGTAATGTCCACAATAATAGTTCATGAAAACTCACATCCAATTAGCTATATATATCAGGATCTTTCCAACACATTGTGCTTACCAAAGGATAAAATGTAAAAAGGAAAGGTGAAGATCACCGTGACTCTTTGCATGAATTATAAGACAAGAATAAAATATGGGCCCTTCGCAGAGGGAAGCAGAGGTTGTCATGTGCTTTTATGGTTGGATGCACAAAATCTTAATGCGAAAGAACGTCACTTTATATTGCCACTTGTGATATGGACCTTTATTATGCAGTCCGTCGCTTTTATTTCTTCCACATCACAAGATCGTATAAAGATTATTTTCTCCACACTAATAAATCATACATATTTAGAGAGAAATTTTTATTGCTTGCAACGATGACAACTTACTTGAAGGATCTTACTCAATCCATGGGTAGATATGTTGGACTCTCATGGCAAAACTGGGTTTAAGGATATTTGGAAGCACAAGTAGTATCTCTACTTGGTGCAAAGAAATTGGCTAGCATGAGAGGAAAAGGAAAGCTCAACATGTTGGATGATCCATGATAATATAATTTATCTCAGATGTAAGAAAACATAACCCATTACATTGTCTTCCTTGTCCAACATCAACTCTTTATCATGTCATATTTTAATGAGTGCTCACAATCATAAAAGATGTCCCAAATAGTATATTTATATGTGAAAACCTCTCTTTCTTTATTACTTCCTATTAATTGCAACGATGACCAAAACTATGTTTGTCAACTCTCAACAACTTTTATTCATCATACTCTTTATATGTGAAGTCATTACTCTCCATAAGATCAATATGATCTCTTTATTTCTTTTTATTCTTTCTCTTTTATTTTTATTCCCTCAAGATCATAGTAAGATAATCAAGCCCTTGACTTAACACTAATATTTATTATATATTTCTCACGGACTCGATTACATAGAAGGATCATAAAGCAAAACTCAAAACTAGATCATACTAAAACTCTATTCTACTAGATCAAGATATTACCAAAAGGATCGAACTAAGAAAAACGGTAAAGATAAAAGTGATGGTGATACGATACCGGGGCACTCCACCAAGCTTGGCAGTTGCCAAGGGGAGTGCCCATACCCATGTGTTTATGTCTCCTTCTTCGGAGGTGGTGATGTGATATTCTTGGCGATGATGCCCCTCAGGATACGACTCTCTTCCTCGAGCTTATTGACTTGCTTATTGAGGTCCATTATTTCCTTACGGAGCTTGCCCGTGACGGCTAAAGCTCCTTTCACCCAAGGATGTTGCATAGCTACGGGAGAACAAGTAACACTCTTTTTCATATTTTCATAAGAAAGAAATCTAACATTGGAAGGGATGACCGAGTTTGGAATAGCTGAGCTCTATAGTTCCCCCATCGTGAATCCAGCTCGGAAACGAGAAGTAACTTCTTCCTCCTCCTCCATGGCATCTATCCTTTTCAAGTCGGCCTCCATCTCTTCCTTAGTTGATGACCCAAAGTGGTCAGAATAGCTGTTTTCTCTTGGCCCCGGTGTTGGATGAGACACCCGACTCTCCCCGACTGACTCTTGAGAAGACATCTTGCTCTCTATCTGCAGCAGAAACAGCTCGAAACAAAGATAGAGGATATTTGCATGATACGGTGGTCAAAACCTTCGAGAGATTATATAATGAATTTTTACCGACCAAAAGAAGTATCGTGCAAGAAAATGGAGTCCGGAGGGCACACAAGGTGCCCACGAGGCAGGGGGCGAGCCCAGGGGTAGGGCGCGCCCTCCACCCTCATGGAAGCCTCGTGTCCTTTCCGGACTACTTCTTATTTTCCTATTTTTTTAATATTCCAAAACTGGTAAAAAATGCTATTAGAACTGTTTTGGAGTCGGTTTACTTACCGTACCATGTACCTATTCCTTTTCGGGGTCTGAAACATTCTGGAAAGTGTCCCTTATGTATTCCTTCGGGGTTACGGTTTCAATAACATTAGTTTCAACATTTATGGGATTACCTGAGATATAATGTTTGATTCTTTGACCGTTCACCACCCTCGAATTTGTGCCTTCGAAGTTGTTGATTTTTATAGCACCGGAACGATAGACCTCCTCGATGACGTAAGGACCTTCCCATTTAGAGATAAGTTTTCCTGTAAAAAATCTTAAACGAGAGTTGTATAACAATACATAATCACCTACATTAAACTCACGCTTTTGTATCCTTTTATCATGCCATCTTTTAACTTTTTCTTTAAACAGTTTGGCATTCTCATAAGCCTGGGTTCTCCATTCATCAAGTGAGCTAATGTCAAAAAGCCTCTTCTCACCGGCAAGTTTGAAGTCATAGTTGAGCTCTTTAATGGCCCAATATGCCTTATGTTCTAGTCAAGAGGTAAGTGACATGCTTTTCCATAAACCATTTTATATGGAGACATACCCATAGGATTTTTATATGCAGTTCTATAAGCCGATAATGCATCATCAAGTTTCTTGGACCAATTCTTCCTAGATCTATTAATAGTCTTTTGGAAAATTAATTTAAGCTCTCTATTGCTCAGTTCTACTTGACCACTAGACTGTGGATGATACGGAGATGCAATTCTATGATTAATATCATACTTAGCAAGCATTTTACGAAAAGCACCATGAATAAAATGTGAACCACCATCAGTCATTAAATATCCAGGAACTCCAAACCTCGGAAAAATAACTTCTTTAAGCATCTTAATAGAGGTGTTATGATTAGCACTACTAGTTGGAATAGCTTCTACTCACTTGGTAACGTAATCAACAGCAACTAAAATATGTGTATACCCATTAGAGGAAGGAAACGGTCCCATGTAATCAAAGCCCCAAACATCAAATGGTTCAATAACAAGTGAATAATTCATAGGCATTTCTTGACGTCTACTAATATTACCAATTCTTTGACATTCATCACAAGACAAGACAAACTTATGGGCATCCTTGAAGAGAGTAGGCCAATAAAAACCGGATTGCAATACCTTATGTGAAGTTCTATCTCCAGCATGGTGTCCTCCATAAGCCTCGGAGTGACACTTGCGTAGGATCTGTTCCTATTCATGCTCAGGTACACAACATCTAATAATACCATCTAGCCCTTCTTTATATAGGTGCGGATCATCCCAAAAGTAATGCCTTAAATCATAGAAGAACTTTTTCTTTTGCTGGTATGTGAAACAAGCTGGTATAAATTTAGCAACAATGTAATTAGCATAATCAGCATACCATGGAGCAGTACGAGAAGCATTTATGACAGCTAATTGTTCATCAGGAAAGCTGTCATCAATAGGTAGTGGGTCATCAAGAACATTCTCTAACCTAGACAAGTTGTCTGCAACGGGGTTCTCAGCTCACTTTCTATCAATAATATGCAAATCAAATTCTTATAGCAAGAGAACCCATCTAATAAGTCTAGGCTTAGCATCTTTCTTTTCCATAAGATATTTAATAGCAGCATGATCAGTGTGAACAGTTACTTTAGAATCAACTATATAAGGTCTAAACTTATCACAAGTAAACACAACTGCTAAAAATTATTTTTCAGTAGTAGCATAGTTTCTATGGGCACTGTCTAGAGTTTTACTAGCATATTGAATAACATTTAATTTATTATCAACTCTTTGTCCTAGAACAGCCCCTACAGCATAATCACTAGCATCACACATGATTTCAAATGGTAAATTCCAATCAGGAGGCTGAAAAATAGGTGCAGAAACCAAAGCTTTCTTAAGTATTTCAAATGCTTCTACACAGTCATCATCAAAGACAAAAGGAACATCTTTTTGTAAGAGATTAGTTAGAGGCCTAGAAATTTTAGAGAATTCCTTAATAAACCTCCTATAAAATCTGGCATGACCAAGGAAATTTCTTATACCTTTAATGTCCTTAGGACACGGCTTCTTTTCAATAGCATCAACTTTAGCTTTATCAACTTCAATACCTCTTTCAGAAATTTTATGCCCCAAGACAATACCTTCATTAACCATCCAGATCAGTTTCTTCCAATTCAAGACAAGATCAGTTTCTTCACATCTCTGCAAAACTCGATCAAGATTGCTTAAGCAATCATCAAAAGAAGTTCCGTAAACGAAGAAATCATCCATGGAAACCTCAACAATCTTTTCACAAAAGTCAGAGAATATAGTAGTCATACATCTTTGAAAAGTAGCAGGTGCATTGGATAAACCAAAAGGCACACATCTATAAGAAAAGGTACCAAAAGGGCAAGTAAAAGTTGTCTTTTCTTGATCCTCTTTTGACACAAGTATTTGAGAGAAACCAGAATAACCATCTAGAAAGCAAAAATGTGTATGTTCGAATAACCTTTCTAGCATTTAATCAATAAAAGGTAAAGGGTAATGATCCTTTTTAGTAGCTTTATTTAATTTGCGGAAATCAATTACCATTCTATAACCTATGACAATTCTTTGTGGAATCAGTTCATCTTTATCATTAGGAACAACAGTGATACCTCCCTTCTTAGGGACACAAAGGACAGGAATTACCCACTGACTATCAGCAACGGGATAAATTATACGTGCCTCCAGAAGCTTTAGTATTTCTTTTCTTACCACTTCTTTCATCTTAGGATTTAGCCGTTGTTGGTGATCAACAACCGGTTTCGCATCTTTCTCCAATTTTATTTTGTGCTGGCATAAAGTGGGACTAATGCCCTCACTACAAAAAAAAGACACATCCGTGACATTTTGGGCCGAACGAATTTTTTTTCTGTCATACATATGACACTTCTATGACGATAATTGTGACAAAACCTGGTATCATCATAGATGTGGTGGGCTCCTACTTCTATGACAAAAAATCATGACACAAAATGGGCTTTTCGTCCTGGGTGGGCCGGAGACGCAGCTGCATGACATTCTTTGGGCCGTCCATGATGGAAAAAACCGTGGTAGAAGCTAGGGGGAGGAAAATTTCGGGAGTTCCCAGTTACGGTGGTAGGTCGGGGGCCGAGCGATGCGCGTTTCTCTTGTACACGTACGCGCGTGTGTGCAAGGCGTTGGCTCTAACTGAACCCGAGCGAGGCGTTGGGCTCTAACTGAACCCGAGCGATTGCACTGCAGGGTACGCGTTACTGAACCCGAGCGATCGATCGATGGCTGTTAACTGAACCCGATCGAGCGATTCTTTGCTACTGCTGCTAACTGAAGCCGGTCGATTGGATGAACAGTCAGCGTTCTGGGGGGGTGGATGAACAGTGAGCGGTGGCATTGCCTTTGGATGAACAGGACCTCGTGGTGTGGAGGGCTGGATGAACAGTAGACGGTGGAGGGGTGCCCGTGGAGGGGTGGTTGAACAGGACCCCGTGGTGTGGAGGGCTGGATGAACAGTAGACGGTGGAGGGGTGGTTGAACAGTAGCCGGTGGAGTAGCGCGCGGTGGAGGCTGGATGAACAGGAGCCCATGGAGGCCGGAGGAGATCGACGGTAGCCCGTGGAGGCTGGAGGAGGTCGACGGTGGAGATGAACAGGACCCCCGTTTCGACCGTAGGAGGTCTGTTTCATCCGTTTTGCGGTGTGCCACACCCCTCCCGATCAACAGGACCCCCGTTTCGACCGTAGGAGGTCCGTTTCCTCCGTTTTGCGGTACGCCACACCCCTCCTGATCAACAGGACCCCCGTTTCGACCATAGGAGGTCTGTTTCCTCCGTTCTGCGATACGCCAGGCCTCGTTTCCATCGCCTGTTCCGTCCAAGCCCTCCCGATGAACACGACCACACATTCCATTCTGACCCAGCCGGTTGGCTCCCACGTGTTCCGTTGCCTCCCGATGAACACGACGCATTCCGTTGCCTCCCGATGAACACGACGCATTCCGTGGCCTCCCCATGAACACAACGCATTCCGTTGCCTCCCCATGAACAGGGCGATGACGCTGTTTCTCTGTTCCGACCCAGCCATGTACACGAGCCCTCGCCGTACGTATGCGCGAGTAAGCGTTTGAGACCCCGCCCGTATGTACACATATGTGGCTGTATTTTCTTTCTTGCACCCTGGCCGTTGTACGTACGTGTACATGCTACGTGCGCGCCTCTACACGACACGTGCGCGCCTCTACATCCACCAGTATATATGTACGTACACGTTCGCGACCAGAATGACAACGCTACGTACGCTTTGACCAGGTGGGTCCCGACTGTCAGGCACTTCCTTGCGTGCGGAGATGTAGCTAGTGGGTCCCAGTAGTCAGGGGGGCGAATCATTTTTTTCCCGGACGGACTTCTTTGCGTCCGAAGATGTAGCTGGTGGGTCCCAGCAGTTAGGGGGGCGAATTGTTTTTTTTGCCCGGACGCACTTCCTTGCGTGCAAAGATGTAGCTGGTGGGTCCCAGCAGTCCGGGGGGAACTTTTTTTCACTAAATACAGTGGCCCATCCGGTGGGTCCCAGCTGTCTGGTGGAGGAATCATTATTTTCCGCGTAATAAGGAGGCACTTCCTTGCTGCGGCCGTGGACCCAGCTGTCAGCCTCTCCACGTACAGTCCACGTCCGATGGAAGTCGTTCCTTGACCACGTTGACCACGCCGCGCCGAGAGCACCAGGGCGGGGGATGACGGTGAGGCCTAGGAAGGGGACGACGCGGAGCCGGGGAAGACGCGGCAGTGGAAGCCCGCGAAGTGAGGAGTACGAGGGTTCACTGGTTTGGCTGCGGTGTGAGGCAGCCGTCGCCGCAGGGCCTGGCCAGTGGTGGGAATAGTAGGGGGTGTTGAGGCCTCCGCGGCAGCATATCCGGCCACGGGAGGCAGGAGCATGTGGCACGACTGGCGCTGCTTTGGGCGGCTGGAGCAAGAAGACCAGAGGTTGAAGAAGCACTACGGCCGTTGGATGGACATCGTATGGTCACTGGAGCTAGAATCGTTTATATTGACTAAGTTGACAAAGCCCTCCGTCTCCTTCAACTTAGTAGGCTCACAAGTCAGCCCCCCCACCAAGGTGGGTCCCAGCTAGCAGGGGGTATTCATTTTTTTTTGTGCGTAATAAGGAGGCACTTCTGGTGGGTTCGAGCTGACAGCAGGGGGACGTTTTTTTCGCGAAATACGGTGGCATGTCGGGTGGGTCCCAGCAGTCAGCGGCAAACGTTTTTTCGTGCAATACTGGTGGGCGTCCGGTGGGTCCCTGGTGTCAGGTGGAGGAATAATTATTTTCCGCGTAATAAGGAGGCACTTCCTTGCGGCTGCGGTGGACCCAGCTGTCGGCCTCTCCACGTACAGTATTCTTCCGATGGAATTCGGTCGTTGACCACATTAACCACGCCGCGCCGAGAGCACCACGGCGGTGGATGACGGTGAGGCCTAGGAAGGGGACGACATGGAGCCGGGGAAGACGCGGCAGTGGATGCCCACGCGGAGAGGAGTACGAGGGTTCACTGGTTCGGCTGCGCTGCCATCGCCGCAGAATAACAAGGGGTGTGGGTGAGTGGAGTGGAGGGATGGCCTGGCCAGTGGTGGGAGTAGTATGGGGGCGGTGAGGCCTCCGCGGCAGCACAGCCGGCCACGGAAGGCAGGAGCAGGCGGCACGACCGGCGCTGCTTTGGGTGGCTGGAGCAAGAAGACCAGAGGTTGAAGAAGCACTACGGCCGTTGGATGGACATTGTACAGTCAGTCGAGCTAGAATCATGCATATTGACTAAGTTGACAAAGCCCTTCGTCCCCGTCAACTTAGTAGGCCCACTATACTGGGTGCCAGCTAGCAGGGGGAGTATTCATTTTTTGTGCGTAATAAGGAGGCACTTCCTTGCGTGCGAAGATATAGCTGGTGGGTCCGAGCTGTCAGCGGCGGTAACATTTTTTCGCGAAATACAGAGGCCCTTTCAGTGGGTCCCAGATGTCAGGTGGAGGAATCATTATTTTGCGTGTAATAAGGAGGCTTTTCCTTGTGTGCAGCCTTGGACCCAGCTGTCAGCCTCTCCACATACAGTCCACTTCAGATGCATGTCGGTCGTTGACCACGTGGACCACGCCACGCCGAGAGCACCAGGGCGGTGGACGATGGCGAGGCCTGGGAAGGGAACGATATGGAGGCATGGAAGACTTGGCAGTTGTTTTTGTTTCCCACGCAGAGGGGAGTACGACTGTACGAGGGTTTACTGGTTCATCTGCCGTCGCCGGAGAATAACAGCAGGTATGGGTGAGTAGAGGGATGACTAGGCCATCGATCGGAGTACGGTGGGGCGGTGAGGCCTGCGCGGTAGCACAGCCGGTCACGGGGAGGAGGGAGGAGGCAGTCCCGCCGGCGCTTGTTTGAGCGGCTGGAGCACGAAGAGCAGAGATTGAAGAAGCACGATGGCCGTTGGATGGACATCCAACAGTATACAGGACATCTGTGGAAAGCCTCAAATCTGTGGAAAACAACATACATCCCATCTGCCATTATTTCAAATAATTTACAGCCCATTTTCTAATTCTTACGGGGTTTTTTGGAGCCCATATTCTTTTTGTTAGCATTACAGCCCATATTGTGGCCACGGTTAAAAAATATACGAAATTTTGCATATGTCGGTGCGGTCTGAACTGTTTTTAATCCCGAAATTTCGAGTCACATTCAGAATGATTTTAAAAATAAATGTATATCAATATAAAATCCAATAAATTGTCCATGCATAAAAATCAATGCAATTTAAAATCTCGAAATAAAAAAAGATATTTGAAACTAATTGTCGGTTTGATGTGTTTTAAAAATGTACAACCCATTTCTCATTACTGATAGGCCATTTTCTCGGCCGGCCAAATGAAGCTCTCCTCGTCTTGAAAGATTTGCAGCCCAACAGGCCTGATAAAGCGACTTACTTGACAAATCACAAAAAAACTGGGCTAGCCATTTTCAGAAAGAAAAAAAACTACTGGGCTAGTCTGTGGTAAACATAAAAGAAAAGGTTGTCTAGACAGGACAAAGTGTCCCTCACAGCCCAGTTAACACCCTGCTTCAGTCTCAAAAACAAATTAGATAAATGCCACTCCAATTATGGCGATTCATAAAAATGCCGCTGCAATTTCCAAACTTTGAACAATGCCACTGCTGAAAGTGCGTTATATCGACTAGAGGGGGGGTGAATAGGCGATTTTTATGAAAGTCTTCAAAACGTGGAAGTTATGAAGACAAACGATAGAAATAAACCTATTACCCTGCAGCGGAAGGTAGACTACACTAGGCAAGCCATAGTCAAGTATTCAATAGAGTGAAAGCACGATGACTAATAGCAGCAATGTAGTAAGGATTAGGTAGGAAGATATTGTGAAGCCACACAGACCACGCAGTCACTCAGTGAAGACAAAAGATAGTGCGAACATACAATGACTTCACAAGGAGTAACAGTAAGTAAAGGGAAGGGAAGATGAAACCAGTGACTTGCTGAAGACAATGATTTGTTGGACCAGTTCCAGTTGCTGTGACAACTGTACGTCTGGTTAGGGCGGCTATGTATTTAAACCTTAGGACACACAGTCCCGGACACCCAGTCCTGAACACGCAGCTCAGGACACCAAGTCCTCACCGTATTCCCCTTGAGCTAAGGTCACATGGACCTCGCCCAATCACTCTGGTAAGTCTTCAAGGTAGACTCCCAAACCTTCACAGACTTCGTTCACCGGCAATCCACAATGTCTCTTGGATGCTCAGAACGCGACGCCTAACCGGCTGGAGGATGCACAGTCCTCAAGTGTAATAAGTCTTCAGATCACACAGACAAGAAGACTTAAGTGATGCCTAATTCTCTTTGGCTCTGGGTAGTTAGGGCTTTATCCTCGCAAGGAATTCTCTCTCAAAGGCTTCAAGGTGGGTTGCTCTCAAATGACAAAAGCCGTACTCTGAATCTGAGCATTCAACCGTTTATGGTTGTAGGGGGTGGGCTATTTATAGCCACTTGGCAACTCGACCTGATTTGTCCGAAATGACCCTGGGTCACTAAGGAACTGACACGTGTTCCAACGGTCAGATTTCAAACTCACACGGCAACTTTACTTGGGCTTCAAGCAAAGCTGACTTGCCCGACTCTGGACAAGATTCGCTCTCAAAGTCTTCACTCGAAGACATAGGTTTTGTTTAAGCATCACTTCAGTCATTCTGACTGGTTCTCTTGGACCCCACTTAACAGTATGGTGGTTCCTATGACTCAACAAAGAAGAAAGAGAACTACGGAAGATCTAAGTCTTCGAGCTCCATAGGCTTCATGTGGTGTCTTCTCTTGTCATAGTCTTCAATGTGAATATCTTCATATACCACCTTTGACTTCAATGTCTTCATACATTTTTAGGGGTCATCTCTGGTAGGAAAACCGAATCAATGAGGGACTTCTACCTATGTTATCCTGCAATTCTCACAAACACATTAGTCCCTCAACTAGGTTTGTCATCAATACTCCAAAACCAACTAGGGGTGGCACTAGATGCACTTACAATCTCCCCCTTTTTGGTGATTGATGACAAACTAGTTGAAGTTTTCAACGGGGACTATAATCTGTGAAATTGTAAAGGATAAGGAATTGTCTTCATAAGTTGCAAGGGCTCCCCCTGATGATGTGCATATAAGTAATTTGCTTTTGGAATGCAAATGCACATGGCAGGTTGTACTTGTGGAGATCCACTTCAACTTATGATGACAATCCACTATGCATGTGAAAGTATATGAAGATAATGACATGCATAATGGAAAATGGACGTCTGCAGAATAATCTAAGTGCGGAATTTATCATCGCAACACAAGGTAGCAAATAAGTAGCAGACGACCATCGAGTTTAAGTGTTACAACTCAAAGAACCAAATGTAGCAAAACGAGAGTTGTAAGCACGATGCAAAATATAAAGCACCCGCCCATATGGACCCGCTTGAAGACTATCAACCTCATATGCTTCTCCCCCTTTTGTTAGTAAGGACCAAAAAGGTTTGAAGACATAGAGCATCTACTCGTTCCCATGAGGAGTAGGTGAAGCAGCAGGGTCGTTGGTTGTGTTTGGCGATGCTGAAGAGCTTGGAGCAGAGTCGAAGCGTGCTGAAGGAGGTGGCGGTGAAGTAGCATCGTCTTCATCCTCGATTACTCTGGCATTCACAGTTGCAGCAGAGGAAGAGAACTCAGAGTCTTCAAGGGATGGAGTTCGTCGCAGCACTGCCCTTCGAGGAGGTGTGGAGTCAAACTTGAATCGCTCAGTGAAGCCATCCTCTTGAAGATCATCTTCAGAACACATCAGTGTTAGCCCTTTCCATGTGCGGCGAGAGGTTTCATGGGCAACAAAAGCATTCTTGGTGGCAAGATTGCGAATGCAATTAACATCCACCAAGAGGCTTTGCATTTGACGCTTCAGCCAGTCATGATGCCTATCCTGTTTCTGATGAAGAGCCACAAGAAGCTCTCGGTCGTTGAGAACACGAGTGCGCTTCTTGGATCGTGGAGCAGTTGTACTGTCAGTGGCTTCAGTGAGAGCAGGATGCGGTGCACGTGTAGTGCCAGCCAAAGGATACACACGAGTTACGGCTTCAACGCCTTCAATGTTCTGAGTGAAACTTTGATGCTCTGCATTCTGAAGACTGAGAGGTTCCTTGGCAGGCTCAGGATAGATGGCTTCAATAGACATATCCACATCAGACAAAAAGATCCGATGGTTGCGGGCCGAGGGCTGATATGAGATAGCGGAGTGAAGTTTGATCAGCCGCATCACCCAAGGGGCGTAGAACTTCAAACCAAATAGATCAGAGCCAGATGCAGCAAGTTGGCGAATGAAGAAATCCTGTGTATTGAAGCATTTTCCATGAAGAATGTAGAAGACCAAAGTCTTCATTGCACCTTCCAGCTTGGCATGGGGAGAATGTCCTTTGATTAGCCAGAGAGTTCGCTTTATGATGTGATAAATGGTTCTTGGCAGATACTCAAGGTCTTCAACGAAGAACTCCGTGGGATAAGCAGCATCTTGGGGCAATGGCTTCATCATACTGAGCATCTGACTTATATTAGGTTCAGTCTTCTGAAAGATGCTCTCAATAGCTTCACTATGAAGCTGACAGCCATGCTCGTAGAGATCGCCAGGAGTGGGCAAACCAGTGAGCTCAATGATGTCAAAGGCTTTGGCTTCGTGATGAACGTTTCCTGTCATCCACTCCAGGACCCAAGTCTTCGGATCTCTACTATACCCGCGGATGTGAAGTGTGGCATAGAATTGGAGCAGCAACTCTTCATTCCAATGCTCTTGGTCAGTGACGAACGGCAGCAGTCCAACCTCTTTGAAGCAATCCAGAGCTTCTTCCAGACAGGGCAGACCAGCTATTGCTTCAATGTCAAGGCACTTGTGTGGGAAGATGCGACCTTGGTTGTAAAGAACGCATGAGTAATAGCTTCGCTGTGGATAACTCCAGAACCGATCAGATGATATTCTTTCCCTGGAGTAGGGGTTCCTGGAGCTGTTGAAGAATGTGTTGTCTGCTCTAAAGCCGTTGATATTGAAGGAGCCAGGTGCTGATGCAAGACCTGGGAACCTTGGCAATCTTGGGATTGGCTTCTGTACCTGAGGCCTGTGCTCAACATGATAGTCGAATTGGGGACCGGCAGCAAACGCAGGAACAGAAGCAGCGGGATCAGTGGCTGCGCTGACTTCTGGTGCTTTTGTTGGTGAGGGCTCCACATTTGCTTCAGCCATGACAGCGTCAGTGGCTTCAGTGGTGTTGGTGGTGGCAGCCGCAAGATTTTCAACCTCCACTTGACGAGCTGGAGGGTTGCTTACGATCACGTTCTCCTCGAGAACTGCTTCTTGGTGGGACAGGGGAGTAGCAGCTTGTGGTACTTCTTCTTCATCAGCTGATGCAGCTAGAATGTCTTCAGCAGTTTTAGCTTCAGACGCAGAGACTTGAGGCCTTGGACCTTTGCGAAGCCTGCGCAACGCGGGAGACGGCTATGGAGTTTGTGTTGGCTGGGCCTCAGAGTCTTCTTCCTCTTGTGGGCGATCCGCCCACGAAGAATCCTGTGCTATTGGTGTCAGTGGACGACCAATGCTGATGAGTTCACTGTGCGTGAGCACAGGCGATGATACCTGTTGGTGCTCTAGCTGAGGAAGGGCTGCATCATCTTCAACATGGTCATGGTGACCAATGTCCTCAGCATCAAGGGGATCAGCTGCTGGAAAGTCTTTAGCTTCATGAGCCTCTGTGAAAGAAGGCTCATGGACAGTCAGTTGACGTTCTTGTGGATCGGCATCAGGGTGAACCATGGAAATGGGTTCAACAATCAAGGGCTCTGTGGGAGCAGCCTGTTCCTTCTTGGTCATTCTTTTCTTCTTGGCAGGGGCAGTAGCAGAGGCTTCAGGATGTTTTCTCTTCCTTGCTTCAGCCTCAGCAGTCCCGGTCTTCTTCAGTTCTGAAGCGGTTGACCTGGCCTTTGGCTTCGGGCCAGTCATGCTAGTTGGGAAGACAAGGGGATCTGCCTCCTGCCTTGGTGCTTCAGGTTCAGCCATAGCAGGCTTCTTCAGCTTCTTGGCAGCCATCCTGGGGTCGATGCCAGGACGCCCAAGGGCCTTGCGCTTCTCAGCCTCATTGTAGGCTTGCACAAACCTATCAGCCAGGACCTTCATGCGCTCACGAGAACCCTGAGCTTCTGCACGTTTCTTTAGAAAGGCTTCCTTGAGCTCGTGCAGCATAATCTTGAAATTCTTCACGTCTTGCACGCTGAGCTTGGCCATATGCTTCTTGAACTGAGATTTCTCAAAATCAATCTTCTGCTTCAGTTCAACAATGCGCTGGGCGATAGCTAACTCTGAAGCAATGGCGCCATGGAAGGCGACACTGAGGCCAATGGGTAGTTGGAGATCGTCGAAGTTGATGTTTGGCGTGTCAAACCATTCATCAATGAAGTTGTGAATGACTGTTACATCAAAGAGAGGCAGATCATTGAAGATTTCTGCTTCTTCTTTGCTCTTGATGAGTTGCTCAAGAGCGTCATCTGCAAGATCTTCATCACTTGACAGATCAATGGCATCATTGCGCAGAATGGCAGCAACTGTTAGCTCTTGGCCGGTGTGTGGCAGAGGCATCTTGACCTTCTGGGGCTTGGAGATGCGTGATAAATCTTCGGACTGCACACTGTCTTCAGGAGGTGCAGTTGCCAGTGGCTTCGCCCGTGAGATTTTTGGTGAAGGGGCAGGCTTTGAAGCTTTAGGCTTCTTCAACTTCTTTGGCTTCGGTGCTGCAGGCGCTTCATCTGATTCAGCGTCAGCTGCAGGCTCATTCACTGCAGTCCCTTGAACCAAGATATGGGTGATGAGGCCTTCAAGGTTGTAGAAAGGACCGACGACATTGGGTTCTGCATCTCGTGTGCCATCAGCCCTTGGAGCTGAGGGACCAGGGTTGAAGTCTAGTCCCAATGTCTTCTTGTTTTGCTTCGCTGAGTTCTGGGCAAACTGGAAGTTGCGCTTGAACAGAATGTCGTCACGACACCATAGTAGTGACGATGGGTGTGCATCAACAGGGTGTGGCCCACGGACCATGCAGGGATAGAAGCCTTGTTCAATGGCTTCATCTCTAGACCTGGATTGAAGATTCTTGTATAGGATGTCTCCCCACGGTCTCTTGATGGCATTTTTCTCAGCATATTCCTGGGTTACAAATCGGTATTTGAACCATTGTTCTGCCCAATATCTTCGAATCCATTGGATTCGGGTCTTGCGCTAATTGTAATCCTCTTCAGGATCTGTCTTGTACAGTTCTGAGAGGTCATCTGGCAGATCTCTAGATGTTTCTCCACGAAGCTTTTTGCCACCCTTCCTTGCTGATTTCTCTGAAGCCATGAACTTTAAACTGGAAGGCTTCAACACGTTCAAAGGCTTCAAAAAATTTCGCTTGCTGGACAAACAGGAACTTGCTTCGGGAGAATTTATATGATGCTGTAAGAATTCTGCAAATGAATGCAGACTATGAGAACCAAGGGATTCTCCCACGGACATGTACCTGTGACAGCATTAAGGTGTGAGGGAAGGGGAAGAGGTCATATGCATTCTCAGAAGATTTTGAATATAAATCAGTTTAGAAGACATTGACCTCATCGTGCGAAGACATTCACTCATAGATAAGGAGTTGGTTCCAGATTTGTATGAATCCAGAGATCAGTACAAGTGAGGAATCTAAGTACTTTGTGAAGCATAAGTGAATATACTAGGCATGTTATGAGATGCAGTATGAGAGAGATCTAACTTGTGTGAATAGAAACTGCTTGTGGTAGAAAGTGACAAAGCCATAGGATCAATGGTGCCGTAAAAAGGAAGTTTTATTTACCACACTAAGAACTGCTAGACGGAGTGGAAGATGAGGCCGAGCAGTTCGATCTTCCGTGCCCTAACTTGGCGACGGAGGACACCTACGGCGACGGTAGAGAGGACGATGTCCGCGGTCGGCGTGAAGACGGCGTCGGAGAGGTTGCGGCAGTGAAGCGCTTCGTCGCCGGCGTCCTCGAG
The DNA here is from genome assembly GCF_003073215.2 of Triticum urartu. Lineage (NCBI taxonomy): Eukaryota > Viridiplantae > Streptophyta > Magnoliopsida > Poales > Poaceae > Triticum > Triticum urartu. The sequence continues at coordinate 479,062,202 of NC_053024.1, forward strand.
GGCTAGCGGTGGCGCTAGGGTTCGTGCGAGAGTGGAAGAAGAGATAATGACCGCCGTGAAGTGTGTATTTATAGGTACAGGGGCGGCACTGCGTTATTACACAGGTGCCCCTGGCGATTCGCATCTAAGGAACACGTGGCCATCATGCAGAATTTTGGGGTTTGTTCCACGTCCCACGCATGCCTGGATTGTCGGGTGGTTGTTCCTACTTCTCCGGGTTTCATGTGGAGGAATTAGCATTGAAAGTGGACTTAAGGTTTGTCTTTGTATCTTCTGCTGACAAGGACGCAGAGAAGACATTCGATAGTTTCAATAGAATGCATATGATTTGGAGAGATAGAGTTTAAGATAGATAGCATAGAGAGGTTAGGGTCCGATCACATTCACTTAGTTCAAAAGATTCAACAAGAAGACATAGCTATAAGTGAATGCTGTAGAGGATAGAACACTAGTATATATATATATATAATCAACATAGTGAAGATAATCATGAAGACATGTTGAGATTGAAGCCAAACCAAATGTGAAGAGATAGCAAGGTAACGCCATGAGTGAAACACTTCAAAATAGAACATTTGGTGGTGGCGTTACCCACCGTATAGGAAGTATTAGACCCAGACACGGCGCACAATTATCGTGGCACTCCGAAGTCAAATTCCACATTAATGTATTCACACTTAGAATGTATGTCTTCATTGATTGAAGATATACTTTACTTCGTGTGTTGCACATCTAAGTCATCAATATGCATAAGGGTTAGGATGTGTGCCTGATCACAGGACATTTGAGGATTCCAGGATATTTAGCTCACACCGTAACTTGCAAAATCTCTTCTCATCCAAGGGCTTGGTGAAGATATCTGCCAATTGCTCTTCAGTGTTGACGTGTATGATATCAATATCTTCCTTCACAACATGATCTCTGAGAAAGTGATGACGAATTTCAATGTGCTTTGTCTTCGAGTGCTGAACTGGGTTGTTGGCAATCTTGATGGCGCTTTCGTTGTCGCAGTAGAGTGGCACTTGCTTCAGATGAATGCCATAGTCCTTGAGCATTTGCTTCATCCATAGAAGCTGAGCGCAGCAAGATCCAGCAGCAATGTATTCAGATTCAGCAGTGGAGAGAGATACACAGTTCTGCTTCTTTGAAGACCAACATACAAGTGATCGTCCCAGAAAGTGACATGTGCCTGATGTAGACTTGTGATCAACTTTGTCACCAGCATAATCAGCATCCGAGAATCCAACCAGATCAAACTCTGAGCCCTTTGGATACCATAATCCTAGAGTTGGGGTGTGAGCCAAATATCGAAGAATTCGCTTCACAGCTAAGTGATGCGACTCCTTTGGTGCCGCTTGGAATCGAGCACACATGCAAACACTAAGCATAATATCTGGCCTAGATGCACATAGATAAAGTAAAGAACCAATCATGGAGCGGTATACCTTTTGATCGAACTCTTTACCATTGTCGTCAGGACCCAGATGATGCTTGGCTGGCATTGGCGTTGTGAAGCCTTTGCAGTCTTGCATACCGAACTTCTTCAGGCAATCTTTGAGATACTTCTCTTGAGATACGAAGATGCCGTTGTGTTGTTGTCGTATTTGAAGACCGAGAAAGAACTTTAGCTCTCCCATCATAGACATTTGATATTGCTCTTGCATCATATATCCAAACTCTTCACTGTACTTCTGATTGGTGCAGCCAAAGATAATGTCATCCACATATATTTGGCACACAAACAGTTCACCATCATATGTCTTCGTGAAGAGAGTGGGGTTGAGAGAACCAGGTATGAAGCCTTTGCTCTTCAGGAAGTATTTGAGTGTGTCATACCAGGCCCGAGGGGCTTGTTTGAGGCCATACAGTGCCTTGTTGAGCTTGTATACCATGTCAGGATGTTTTGGATCTTCAAAGCCAAGAGGTTGTGCAACATACACTTCTTCTTCAATCTTGCCATTGAGGAAGGCGCTCTTCACATCCATTTGATAAATAAGTATGTTGTGATGATTTGCATAGGCCAGCAGTATGCGTATGGCTTCAAGTCTAGACACAGGAGCAAATGTTTCATCAAAGTCAATGCCTTCCACTTGAGTATATCCTTGAGCAATGAGACGAGCTGTGTTTCTGACAACTTGACCATGCTCATCTTGCTTGTTGCGGTATATCCATTTGGTGCCTATTATGTTGTGCTTCCGAGGATCGGGACGCTTGACCAGTTCCCATACATTATTCAGCTCAAACTGTTGAAGCTCGTCTTGCATAGCTTGAATCCATTCAGGTTCCATGAAGGCTTCTTCAACTTTCTTGGGTTTTGTTATTGAGACAAATGCAAAGTGCCCACAGAAATTTGCTAGCTGAGTTGCCCTTGAACGAGTGAGTGGACCGGGTGCATTGATGCTATCAATTATTCTTTCAATCTGCACTTCATTGGCAACGCGAGGATGTACAAGGCGAAGATTTTGCTCTTGCTGATCATTGTTGTTGTTAGAAGGAATGTCTTCAGGATGAGCATTGTCTTCATGTTGATCAGGTGCTGAGATGATAAGTTCTTCTTCAGGATGAGCTTCAGAAGGTCTTATTTCTCCAGTTCCCATTAGCTTGATTGATTCACTGGATGGAACTTCATCTAGCACATTTGGCAGTTGCTCTCTTTGTGAACCGTTGGTCTCATCGAACCGCACATCCACTGTTTCAACTACTTTTTAATGAAAGAGATTGAAGACTCTGTAGGAGTGCGAATCCTTTCCATATCCAAGCATAAAACCCTCATGTGCTTTTTGTGCAAACTTTGAGGAGTGATGTGGGTCCTTGATCCAGCACCTGGCGCCAAATACTCTGAAGTAACTGACATTTGGCTTCTTGCCAGTAAGGAGCTCATAAGATGTCTTGTTCAGAAGCTTGTGAAGATAAACACGATTGATTGTATGGCATCCAGTATCAATGGCTTCAGGCCAGAATTTTCTTGGAGTCTTGTATTCATCTAGCATCGTTCTGGCCATCTTAATGAGTGTTCTGTTCTTGCGTTCGACGACCCCATTCTGCTGTGGCGTGTACGGGGCTGAGAATTCATGTGTGATTCCCAAGGTATCAAGATATGTATCAAGGCCAGTGTTCTTGAATTCAGTGCCATTGTCACTTCTGATATGCTTTATCTTGGCGCCATAGTTGTTCATTGCTCGATTGGCGAAGCGTCTGAAGACATCCTGCACTTTAGTCTTGTAAAGGATTATGTGCACCCAAGTATATCTAGAATAATCATCAACAATGACAAAGCCATAGAGACAAGCAGTAGTAGTAAGAGTTGAGTAATTAGTGGGACCGAAAAGATCCATGTGAAGCAGTTCGAAGGGTCGAGTAGTGGTCATGATTGTCTTCGAGGGATGTTTGGCCCTCGTCATCTTTCCTGCCTCACAGGCACCGCATAAGTGATCTTTCTTGAACTTGACGCCCTCGATGCCTATGACATGCTTCTTCTTTGCCAGGGTGTGGAGGTTCCTCATGCCAGCATGCCCAAGCCTCCGATGCCAGAGCCAGCATTCTGAAGCTTTTGCTAGAAGACATACGGCAAGCTGTGGTCCTGCTGAGAAATCTACCACGTACGAATCATCTTTTTGATACCCTTCAAATACTAGAGACTTGTCAGATTCCATTAGAACAAGGCAACGATATTTTCCAAATATTACGATCATGTTTAAATCACAAAGCATTGAGACAGACATTAAGTTGAAGCCAAGGGATTCAACATGCATGACTTTATCCATGTGTTGATCCCTTGAGATTGCAACTCTACCTAGACCCAATACCTTACTTTTAATAGTGTCAGCAAATGTGATGTGGCTCTTGTCGGATGGACGTAAGGTTGAGTCCATAAGAAGGCTTCTTTTGCCAGTCATGTGATTTGTACACCCACTATCAATAATCCATTCTGAAGACGTTGGTGTCGTACCCTACAGTGCAGTTAGGGGGATAGGCTTCACGAAGAGCATTGTGAAGCAAAAACATTTGACGAACCAGTGGGTTATGAAAGCTTAGATCCAGATTAGGTCTAATAGGGAGAGTAGCAAGCGATTCAGGAACGAAGTACATAGTAAGACCATTCGGGCATTTGATCTTGCGCCCTACAAGATGTTTAAGGTCCCCAGCAATAGCGTCAGACGATTTTGGTTTTTTGCTGGAGACCTTTCCCTGCAAAAGATAGTTAAGCTTTCTTAGCCACCCACATCTTCAAGGGTGGTTTAGAAGCAATAAGTCTAAGTGCAACATCTGAGAACTTTGGCTTTGGAGCCCTAGCAAACAGTCTTGCAGGCGGACAATAGTACTCATAAGAATAAGCAGAATAGTTCTTGGTCTTATGAACATGGCGGTTTGATGAACCGCTCTCATATTCATATGCCTGAGTATGGTTTCCCTGCAAAACATTTGCGTTAGTGCGACTCAGGTGAGTCCTCTGTCTGTATGAAGCCTTTGGACCGTATGAAGCCTTTGGTCTGAGGTTTGTCTTCTTCACGTGAGGTGTCATGATGACATTCATAGGGAGATTCTCCAGACACCTTTTCGGAACCCAGATCTTCTTCATAGGCGGTCCATTCCTGCAGTTAGTACCAATGTACCTGGCAAACACTTCACCATTCTGATTCTTAAACAGTTTATAGTTTGCATCAAAGGATTCATCAATGACAATGGGGCACAAGTGAACCCATATAGAGTGGATGGATCTGCTGAAAATTCCTTTGCAGCAACCCATGTGGTTTTGGGGTACTGCTCAGGTTTCCAGTAAGAGCCATCAGCATTCATTTTCCTTACGAACCCAACACCCTCTTTCCTCGGGTTTCGGTTCAAAATCTGCTTTTTGAGGACATCACATAGTGTCTGATGCCCTTTAAGACTTTTGTACATCCCTGTTTCAAGCAATGTCTTCAACCTAGCATTCTCATCAGCAATAGCAGTGGAATCCTCAGCAGAGGGGTTAGTTCCCACATCAACAGTTGAAGATATTGCAACAGTAGCAGCAGTAGAACATTCAGCAACAGTAGTAGCATTATCACGCTCAATGCATTTAAGACATGGTGGTTCAAATCCTTCCTGAGCGGAGCTGATCTGTTCAGCGCGAAGTGACTCGTTTTCCTTTTGAAGATCTTCATGAGCCGCTCTCAATTTCTCAAGATCTTGCTTCCTTTGAAGATAATCATAGGAAAGCTTTTCATGAGTTGTTGAGAGAGTTTCATTCAAGTTCCTCATACTTAACATGAAGATTTTTTATGTCTTCAATTAAGGATTCAGATCGAGTCATTTCAGCACCTAACAGATCATCGCTTCTGTCTAACAGTTTTTGAATATGTTCCATAGCTTTCTGTTGTTCAGTTGCAATTTTAGCAAGTGATTTGTAGCTGGGTTTTGAACCACAATCAGAGTCGTCGTCACTAGATGTTTGATAGTGAGTAGTGCGTGTGTTTACCTTGGCACCGCGTGCCATGAAGCAGTAGGTAGAAGCGGAGTAGTCCTTGTCATTTGCATCGGTGTCGGTGATGAAGTCATTGTCTTCAGTGTTGAAGATGGACTTGGCAACATATGCTGTAGCCAGACTTGCGGCGCCTGAATCGGACTCCTCCTCAGACTCCACCTCCGCCTCCTCAGAAGCGGACTCCTCCTCTGAATCCATTTCCTTGCCAACAAACGCATGTGCCTTGCCAGATGAGCTCTTCTTGTGTGATGAAGACTTTGAGGAAGACTTGGAAGAAGACTTTGAGTATTTCTTATTCTTCTTGTCGTCAGAGTCATATTCCTTGCTCTTCTTATTCTTTTTGTTCTCATTGTCCCACTGTGGACACTCAGAGATGAAGTGGCCAGGTTTCTTGCACTTGTGACATGTTTTCTTCTTGTAGTCGTGAACAGAAGCTTCATCATTCCTTGAGCTTGATCGGGAAGACTTTCTGAAACCTTTCTTCTTGGTGAATTTTTGGAACTTCTTCACAAGCATAGCAAGTTCCCTTCCAATGTCTTCAGGATCATCCGAACTGCTGTCAGATTCTTCTTTAGATGAGGAGACAGCTTTGGCCTTCAAGGCACGAGTTCGCCCATAATTTGGACCGTAGATATCTCTTTTCTCAGAAAGCTGAAACTCATGTGTGTTGAGCCTCTCAAGTATGTCAGACGGATCGAGTGTCTTGAAATCAGGACGTTCTTGAATCATCAGGGCTAGGGTGTCAAACGGACTATCAAGTGATCTCAGTAGTGTCTTGACGACTTCATGTTTGGTGACCTCAGTAGCGCCGAGGGCTTGAAGCTCATTTGTGATGTTAGTGAGAATGTGAGCTGGACATTCTCATTGTCATTTCGCTTGAAGCGGTTGAAGAGGTTGCGAAGGACACTGATTCTCTGATCTCTCTGGGTTGAGACGCCTTCATTGACTTTGGAGAGCCAGTCCCAGACCAGCTTAGATGTTTCCAAAGCACTCACACGGCCATACTGTCCTTTGGTCAGATGACCACAGATGATATTCTTGGCAGTAGAGTCCAGTTGAACAAACTTCTTGACATCAGCAGCAGTGACACCTTCTCCAGCCTTGGGAACGCCGTTCTTGACGACATACCATAGGTCGACATCAATGGCTTCAAGATGCATGCACATCTTATTCTTCCAGTAGGGATATTCAGTTCCATCGAAGACGGGGCACGCAGCGGAGACTTTAATTATCCCTGCAGTCGACATAGCTAAAACTCCAGGTGGTTAAACCGAATCACACAGAACAAGGGAGCACCTTGCTCTAATACCAATTGAAAGTGCGTTATATCGACTAGAGGGGGGGTGAATAGGAGATTTTTATGAAAGTCTTCAAAACATGGAAGTTATGAAGACAAACGATAGAAAGAAACCTATTACCCTACAGCGGAAGGTAGACTACACTAGGCAAGCCATAATCCAGTATTCAATAGAGTGAAAGCACGATGACTAATAGCAGCAATGTAGTAAGGATCAGGTAGGAAGATATTGTGAAGCCACATAGAACACGCAGTCACTCAGTGAAGACAAAAGATAGTGCAAACATACAATGACTTCACAATGAGTAACAGTAAGTGAAGGGAAGGGAAGATGAAACCAGTGACTCGCTGAAGAAAATGATTTGTTGGACCAGTTCCAGTTGCTGTGACAACTGTACGTCTGGTTAGGGCGGCTAGGTATTTAAACCTTAGGACACACAGTCCCGGACACCCAGTCCTGAACACGCAGCTCAGGACACCAAGTCCTCACCGTATTCCCCTTGAGCTAAGGTCACACGGACCTCGCCCAATCACTCTAGTAAGTCTTCAAGGTAGACTCCCAAACCTTCACAGACTTCGTTCACCGGCAATCCACAATGTCTCTTGGATGCTCAGAACGCGACGCCTAACCGGCTGGAGGATGCACAGTCCACAAGTGTAATAAGTCTTCAGATCACACAGATAAGAAGACTTAAGTGATGCCTAATTCTCTTTGGCTCTGGGTGGTTAGGGCTTTATCCTCGCAAGGAATTCTCTCTCAAAGGCTTCAAGGTGGGTTGCTCTCAAACGACAAAAGCCGTACTCTGAATCTGAGCAGCCAACCGTTTATGGTTGTAGGGTGTGGGCTATTTATAGCCACTTGGCAACCCGACCTGATTTGTTCAAAATGACCCTGGGTCACTAAGGAACTGACACGTGTTCCAACGGTCAGATTTCAAACTCACATGGCAACTTTACTTGGGCTTCAAGCAAAGCTGACTTGCCCGACTCTGGACAAGATTCGCTCTCAAAGTCTTCACTCGAAGACATAGGTTTTGTTTAAGCATCACTTCAGTCATTCTGACTGGTTCTCTTGGACCCCACTTAACAGTACGGTGGTTCCTATGACTCAACACAGAAGAAAGAGAAATACGAAAGATCTAAGTCTTCAAGCTCCATAGGCTTCATGTGGTGTCTTCTCTTGTCATAGTCTTCAATGTGAATATCTTCATATACCACCTTTGACTTCAATGTCTTCATACATTTTTAGGGGTCATCGCTGGTAGGAAAGCCGAATCAATGAGGGACTTCTACCTGTGTTATCCTGCAATTCTCACAAACACATTAGTCCCTCAACTAGGTTTGTCGTCAATACCCCAAAACCAACTAGGGGTGGCACTAGATGCACTTACAACTGCAATTTTTGCAAACTTTGAAAAACGCCACTGCAGTTTGCAAACTTTGAAAAATGCCACTCCAGCCTTCGAAAAATGCCACTAGAAATGGCATGAAATGCCATTTTTCAAAGTTTGGAAATTGCACTGGCATTTCTCGGATACACCAGATTTGGAGTGGCATTTATCAAATTAACCCAAAACATAAATAACTAGGCGAGCTACTAGGTCCCTGGTGTCATCCGCTTGTTGTGCAAATCTCTCGTTTATTGACTATGTTGACAATGGCATGGGACCCAGATGTCAGAAATCCACTAGGAGCAGCCATTTTTTTATTGGCTTGAAATAAGGAGCACTTGCTTGCATACTGCCATGACCTTGGCGGGTCCCTGCTGTCATCCTCTCCACGTACAATCATCTCCTGATTATGTACGTGTCAACTTGCTAGGCCCACAAGTCAGCCTCTAAACCCGTGGAGGACAAATACAACCCATTTAAAAAATAACAGCCCATTCCATACGTTCAAACGGAAAGTTCAACATTCAGAGCAAAGTAACAGGTCTGATCCACATATAGAGTACTTAACTTCCACGTTGACAACCATCATAGCCAAGTTAACTATCTACTCCCACTAATACTCTAGTAGCATACAAGTACTAACTTACTCTTAGCTAACTAGACGATGTCGGCCGCCATCTGTGGTACACGCTAATCGCCGGCACCGGCGTCATGCGCCTCGCCTCAGACTTGCAAGAGGTGCGATAGGGCGCGTTGCTCGTGCGCGTTGGCCCTTTCCATGCCGGCGTGGTCCACCGAAGCTTCGGCTTCCAAGCGGGAAACCCACTTGACGAGCTAGTAGTAAAAATCGGTGTCGCAAACGCGTGCATGCCCGACAGCCTCCAGGGCTATTTGCCAGGCGCCGGCCTCCACGTAGTCAGCCCAGTTGCGGGTGCTCTGCTCGCGACTCAGAGCATCGGTGTGCTGCTGCTCCATGTCTCGCTGGCGGTGCAAATCGGTGATACGCTGCTCCTCCGCCAGGCGGTCGCGATCCAACAACTCCTGCTCCTCCGCCATGCGGTCGCGCTCCAACAACTCCTCGATCTCCGCATTGCCATCTAAAGACAGATAGAATGCCTCCTCCCTCCGTCTGCCTTCCGGTGAAAACCCGAACACTAGTTCTGGCGGTGACCGCCTCCGGCGTTGCCTACCGCGGACAGGCGGGGGCATGGCGGATGTGGCGAGCGACGTCGGGCCGGTGGGGGCTTATGAGGATATGTCGAGTTGGGTCACGGTGGCACCAGAGAAGGCCGGGAAACAGTACTTATAGGTGGAAGGTAGCGCGACGGTCATCGGAATTCAATGCATAATGGCTTAGCGCGCCAGCTTGCCGTGGAAAACTAGAGAAACTGAAATTATGACTGTGTCGTCTCGTCCCGTCCGGGTCGCACGCCGGCATGGCGGTTAAACGAGTGCACTCGAATCATCTCCCTCCTTGTCTATAATGATTCCATGGATTTAAAAAGCCCGCAACAATTAAAGTGTATCTTTTTTCGCATCAGTTAGCTGCCTTAATTACGGCCGGCTGCATGCAGGCACTCAGAATCGCTCACAGGCAGTACGCGAAGCAGCATGCAACGAGTCGCAGACGAGGGCACGCATGCAGCCAATTAAATCGCTGGAATTAATTAGGCTTAAACTTCTACATGCCGTTAATTATTGCCATGCCTTGGTCTTGCTGCTTTGCTCACGGGACTAATAAACCCGGACAGAGGGACTACCTTGGTTGGTGAGAGGTTTGAATTAATCCCTGCAAACCGGAAAGGAGGTACTGGTACGTGCGTGATCCGCTGTTTATTCGTGTAGGATCAAGTAGGTCGTTTCTTGAATTGAGCCCTGCAAACTGGAAAGGAGGTAGTACGTGCGTGATCCGCTATTTATCCGTGTAGGATCGATAGTGTAGCTTGTCAGTTTCTTCAGAGGTAGGCATTTTTATCCGTGTAGGATCGATAGTGTAGCTTGTCAGTTTCTTTAGAGGTAGGCATTTTTATTCAAAAAACTGCCACTTCGCATCTTGCGTCGCAAATAAAACTGCCAGGAGCGCATTTGTAGGCTAGCTAGTGATCGATCAGTAACCTGTAAACACTGAGCGAACAGAAATAAGTAACTGTTAATGCATCTCAATGATTCACAGATCATATACAAATATGTACCTCCAAAAGCAAAGATCAGCCACTTCGGATCTTGCGTCGCAACTAAAACTAACTAGCACGATTCCCATACATAAGATCAACATGTTAATGCATCTCAATGATTCACAGATCATATACAAATATGTAGCTCCAAAAGCAAAGATCTAGAAAAACATTTGTTCTTCCTACTAACATGGATGCTTCTCTTGGCCAACATTCAGTACAGACTGAAAGACAAATTTGTTTGTGAAGTCTACAATTCCTCTTGCAAACGTAAGTGGTTTCACCAACAGCTGGAACCATGAGAATGAACCACACATGATGGAGGAACATCCACTGCAATATGATTTGGTGTTCTTTCGATCACACCGCGAGACTATTTTTGGAATACAAACTTTAACTTAGGCAAAATGATGCCCATTGTATAATCAAACCAAACCAATGAAGCACCTAGTGTTGGCCAAGAAATAGTACAGTACTACTTTTCTGCAGTCCATGAAGTGACTATCCAATCTTTCTGTGTCTATTTTCAAATGACACTGCATGCAGTGACTATACTATTCTCTTGTGCAGTTCAACCAAAATTGCGGACACTTTGTTTGTTTTCCAAATAGCAACGGGCAGACAGCTCTGTCTGCACAAATATCAAGCAGCTAGTAAACATATACCACACCTTGTATTTTCGGTTTAAACATGTCTCTTCCGCTTAGCATCTGTCATGTTCTCAACTGGACAATCTGATACAGTTATGTTTTGCCCTCGACAATTTCATACTGAATTGATTTGTTGGTTCAGAGCAGAAATATAGCGCCTATTCTTCATCAGACCAAGAATATCCATGTTCGTAGTGATGGAAGAGGTGAAATCGATACAACCGAAATTGAGCATCCAATCATTGAATCCTGTCCTGCACCTCCAATGTCGGTCCACCCTGCCAATAAATTCACCTGCAAACCACTAGTATTACTATCTAATGACAGTACAAAAAGAGTAGCAAGATAGTAGCAAACCATGTACCTTCGTAATGAACAGCTCATAGTTCCACCAATTGGATATAAAGGTTTGGAAAAAAAACATGCTCCTAATGTTGAACCAGTTGGACTTTTTGTGCAGTTCCACTAAAATCGAGCATCCCTGTTTGCATAGATATTGAAAGTGTGATTACCCTAAAAGTGGCACTAGTTGAAGCATAGACTCACAAATATAAGCATTCCAATTTCTTAATGGGGAAAGGTAGCCAGACTGTTTCTAACCACCTGTTTGAAGGAATAAATAAAGCAACAGCGGCTGATGTCAGGAAGGCATACATAGTTTTTTCTGAAAAACTGAGCCATTCCTGACCTTTCCTCTTCTTTTAAGCAAATTTTGTGCAGTTCTACTAAAATAAAATGCCATCACCGCCTTGACAATTCAGTGACACTGTACAAAAGGAAATGACTTAACATTACATCATGATGTCAGGTATGTAGTCGACAGGCATTAGAGACAAACACACAGACCTCCTCCGATAACATAATGAACATTAATTTTAACAAAGGTGTGACTAGCTTTACCGAGATAATTTGAGTGAACTCTACACCCTTTGTTCCTTAATATAAGACGTTTTCGCGGTTCAATTTAAAGTACCCAAATGTCTAGTATTTAGAAAAACGGGTAGTAGTTTTCTTGAGCACATATCTGGGAAATCTTGCCACACTTTATTTATGTCCATATGCTAATGCAACACCATTCGAATACTACAAATATACACTAATCCAGTGGCTAGTGCAACAGTAGAGTAGTTAGTTTATTACAGGGTACAGTACAATGGTTTTACTCAACAGATTTCAATAAACTCTAGCATTGGAAGGTTTCTATAAGAATTAACAATACAAAATGTAAAGGTAACAAGTTTCAGCATTGGTATACTAGCTGTGCATGAGCATTAACCCAAATACAAAAGTCTGAAGGTAACTAGCATTATTAACTAATGACAATATAAAAAATTGCAAACCATGTACCTCCAAGGTAAATATCATTTCGAACTCGGGGGACCTTAAAAATTGCTATCCCAATCTTGATAATCGATCAAACATAAAAACTTGATAGAATGAATCAACAGAACAGCCGGAGGAGGAGGTGCCCACTCTTGACCTTTCCTCTTGTCTTCATAATTGTCTGTGCAGTTTAACCAAAATAAAATGACATCAGCGCCTTGGCATTTTGGTGACACTGTACAAAAAAATTAACTTGTCTCTTGAAAGTGAGGTATGTAATCTATAAGTATTAACAGTGCAAAAATCTGAAGGTAGTAACAAGTTTCATCGTTGGTATACTGGCTGTGCAATAGCATTAGAATGCCTTAGCTGAAAAATCTTTAATACATCCACAATCAACAGCTAACCCTGAAATAATCCAGTGACATTAAATGGCATTGCTTAAATTTATCGGTGGCAGTAGACTGAGAGCGGCATTAGTTAAATGTGGCATCACTTTAGCAGTAGCATTGCTTGACTTGACTGCTGGCGTTATACTAATAGCAAAAAAGTGGCAATAAGAGCACGGGAGGCCCATTTGGACAGTGGGCGCACCAGTATGATGTACCTCCATGGACACAGAGTGGTGAGGGAGGTATGGTTGCCCAGAGCAACAAATATCCAGGCAGCATATGTGGGTTACGTCCCATTTTTGTTCTCTTTAGCCACCTTTTTCCTATGCGAGGACAACAAACCGATCGACCTGGTCATTCTCTATTGCGTTGTCATGCCTTTCTACCCTTCTTCAACCAAGAGACACGAGACTCATTCCTTAGCTACTGATTTTCCCCTTTTCAACCTAGATGCGGGTTCGATGCCTACTCTCTTGGACAGTACAGTCTCTCTTCCTTTCCTTATTCAACCGAGACATGCATTAGTCTGCATGAAGTAGGGTTTCCTTTAATAGTGCAAATTACGGTTTTCGTCTGCGTGGCCAGCAGAGCAGAGGATAGCAAATTGGGAAGATGGTGGAGTGGAAAAAGATCCACATGCAATGATGTGGCAGATGGGGCAACAGAACAAGGTTATGGTTCGAAAAGAGGTAGCATACCTGAGGGTCGGCAGGAAGTGGCTTCGCTCATGGTTGTCGTCCTCCGCACACACGACGGCAGCGAGCTTGGGGACGGAGGCCATCCCGCGCGGGCGCTAGGTCTGAGAGGATGGCCTTGTCGTCAGTGCGTGACCTCGCTCGCCGACGACGAGTGCGTCAACGCTGCATGTCCTTTTCTTCCCCGGCGGATCTGTGACCACCGGTGAGGAGGGAGAGAGGGGTCGTCTTTTTTAGATCTGGAGAGAGGGTGGTAGTGTGAGAAGCAAGTGGGCAGCCCTTAGCAAGAAAGCGCTGAAGCTGCAGCCTATATATCTTTTTTATACTACTAGTACTGGAGGTGGAGTAGTGGTAGAGTAGTTTATATTTTCTCTACGTACAGTACTAGTTAGTCGTGCTTCAAAACTGATCGGCACGCCATTAAAAAAACAAAGGTCGATAACTAATGCGGCACCTCGGGCCAACGCGGCCAGATCGCATTTTGCACGAGAAATTACACACCATGTTTCGTTGACATGTGGTCCCTTTCCAACATATCAGTGAGATGACGGCGAGTTGTAGGAGTATTTCCGAACGGACGTGTAGGCCGGGGTGCCTCTTCATGAACCGTGGCAAACTCGCAACCGTCCACCGACTCTTCGCCTTTCCCTCTCGATTTGGAACTGCTGTCGCACGCTCTTCATCTCCCTCCTCCATTTTCCTTCAGCCCTTCACCCTTTCTTCTGCCATTGTTCGATCGTCTTCTCCATGGAGGGAACAGGCCGGAAACGACCCCATTATTCTTTCCCCGATCTGAAAGATGACGTGGTGGTGGAACTCATTGATCGGTGCGACGTCATCACCTCGGCTAGCATGGCAGGTTCGTTCAAGCCCATTCTCGACTCAACTAATAAAATCATTACAAGGAACCCAAGAGTCAAGGAGCGGTTTGATCTCCCCTATCTTCTTCGCCGTGACCCTAATGACTAGCGCCGGCACGACGGAGGCCTCGCCCTGTGCAAGTTGATGCCGCTTGATAATGATACGTATGATGTTAAGATGCCATCACTTGAGGGCAAGGCTTGGGCGAGCGCAAATGGAGATTGGGTTGTTTACATTGGGTCCAACTGCGAGTGGGAACTTGTGAATGTGTACACTCGTGACCGGGTTCCACTTCCAAAAATCTCAGCAGACTGCCCATAGGTTGAGCACACCGGTATTGTACGCACGTTCAAATACGATCATGGTGACTGTCTTCTACGGAAGATTGCAATTTGTCGAGTTCCCAACCGCTCTTGGAATTACAACAACTATAAAGTTGTTGCTATCTTCGACAAGCTTGTTGCCGTCCTTGGTGGTTTGACTCGATGGATATTGCTCAAAAATCAGTTTCTGTACATGGATGAGTACTGTGATGCAATTCAATACGAGGGCCTTGTGTTTGCTGCCACCACTCGTGGCACTGTTTTTGCATGGGATCCTCGTAGTTTCGGTACGTTTGTCTTCCACCGTAATTATAATTGTTTCATCCACATGCATGCGGGTTAGCAAGTTTCCCTTTACTAATTAACCTTCTTCTTGTGTTTCCAAGGTCCTATGAACATCCCACCACCTATACTTGAAAAGTTTTATAACCAAGGGGGAGATGACGATGGTGATGATCACGAGCATGAGGACGAGCAGCGCCCATATACTCCGTGGCGCCTGGTAACTAATTCCGATGGATCACCTCTTCTTGTGTGTATACAGCCCACTGATGATGTTACTGCTAAGGAAGCAGGTGTAGTCTCCCATGGTCGCACTCTCCGTACCTATTCCAACACCCGTTGCATGGTATTCGGGATGGATACTAGTGTGCTAGCGCCAACTCCTTCTCCCTGTTACAGAATTGATAGTCTTGGAGAAAACTCGCTCTTCCTTGGACAAAACTATCCGATGATGGTGAAAGGCGATCCAACTGCTGTTGACACAACGTTACTTGTACCATTTATGAGAAGCAACTATGTCTATACCTCGGACATTTGGGTGGTTCCCTACCCTGGTACTGATATAGTAGGCCGCTTCAGCCTGGATGATCAGTCCTGCGTTGGTCTCCAGATCGACAATGGATGGCCCATCCCAGAGAATCACTTGTGGTTCAAAGCAAGTGTTTCCAACGCCGAGGAATGGTTGAGTTGAAGTTCATTTCATTGCTTGTTATTTGTTGTGTGGTGAAAACTTTAGTATTTATAATGTATCCTCGTTGTCGATGTGGGTTGATGACCTGTTGTATGTAATAAAATGATATGACTGCGATAAACTTACTAAATTTATGAATGGCTTTCGAGTCGCTTCTTTGAGTGAGTGGTGTGACGAGGAAAAACAATATTTTCTGAATACATAATTGTATGTGCATTGCAACAGGTTATCGGATGAGGCCAATCAACAATAGTAGTACACTATTTGTACTAGCTTCACATGCTCCGCGCGTCGGGCGGGTGTTTTTACTGTAGCCATATGTTAATGTGTTCGCTGTATGTAACCAGCACCTCGAATCCTCGATACTAGTACTATATAGTAGGAGTAAGTAGTAGGAGTAGTAGGGTGGCATGGGCCAGAACAAGCATTCACGTCCAGGAGTACGGCACACGCCACCACCACGACATCCATCTAACACCATATTATTTCTTGGAGTCCGTGCTAGAGCAATCTCTTCAACCTCGTCGTTTCTCTAACTTCAGCCATCGCGCGGTGGGCAAGGTGGGGGTTTGCCGATAGTCGGTTTCCTTAACTGTGGTCCCACTTGTAAGGCCAACTCCAACGCACGACCCCAAACGGACCTCCGTTTTGCATGAACTCCAATGATAATTTTGACTAGAAAAGCAAGACCAAAGAAAACAAGAACCACAAGAATACATTTTACTACTCCTGTAAGTTGGATTAGTGCCTTCTCGATGCATTCATTGTTGATCTGCGGAGGCTCGATCTTGCGTGCTTCTTTCTTCTTCAAGTGTAAAGAAGTATACGTTGGTTCCTCGCATCTAGTCTCATGTCTAGCCTCTATTCTAGTAGGAGTATCAACAAGTGCACTAATCTCATCTCTAGCCTCTGTGCTAGATAAAAGTGATAGAACATCTACTAAATTGCGCCAATATATGGATGTACTCTTCTTCCCAATACAAAAACTTGCATCCATTCTACTCCCTCCGTTGCACAATACATGCCTTCTATTTGTCAAAATATATATGTATCTAGACATGTTTTAGTATATAGGTACATCCATTTTTGGACAAATGGAAGTCAAGTATTTTGGAACAGAGGGAGTACACAATAAAAAATTTAAGTTAGCACAACTAGTCTAATCCGAGAGCACAACCGAAGATTTGGTCGGGTTCTTCCTCCTTTTGCCGACACGTGGGACATCCAGCATCCAGGTCGTGTCATGAAAGAAAATAGAGTGGTAGTTGAAGCCACGAGATGTGCATCCTGGGTTAAACTGTAAATAGAATCTTACTATTGAGTAACTCCAAAAACGGCCACCGAAGATCTTTATTGGATTTGTTTTTCATCACCAGCATGTCGAGGTGAAAGATGTGCAGGTTTAGTGGGTCCCCTTGCGTTTTCACTGACATGTGGGGCCGCATGTGAGCAAACAGACGATGGGATCCGTGCGTCTGCTAGCTGGCTGAGAAGAGAGATAGAGGAGGGCTGAGCACGGACTACAGGAAATTTGTTCTACGTACCTCGATATAGGATCGCTATAGTGGGGTGGCATGGGCCATAACTAGCATTCACGTCTAGCAGTACGGCACACGCCACCCACACGAGTCCCATCCGACACCAATTTTCTTGGAGTCCGTGCTACATCCATCTCTTCTCCCTCCCATTTTCTCAGCCATCGCGCGGTGGGTGGGGTGGGGGTTTGCCGATAGTCGGTTTTCTCAACTGCGGTTCCACTTGTAAGTGAAAATGCAACACCGCACGCATTCCCGCTTGAGCGGCGTGCCGGACCAACCGTGTGGGGGTGCGCTCACGAACACAGCATGCTTTTCCTTTTGAACTCGTAACTTGTAAAATTTGGTTCTGCTCCATGGCACGACCGATAGATAGAAAGTAACGATTTTGCCTAGAGTAATGAGAAGTTTGGTTCTGGCGCCGTTCATGCATGGAGTACGTACGAAAATTATGAAGTTGATGCAAAAGGTAAGATAATTACTGTAGTATCATATACTACTACATGGATTTGATGGAAAGATAAAAATACATATGGATCCATCAACGACATCCTCATGCCCTAGTGCGCCGGGTCACCAACCGACGTGTGAGGAGCAGCGGCGTTCGTGGCGAGCTCAACGTGCTTCTGAACAGTGTCGTCCAAGGTTGCCCTGTGGTCCAAGAAGGCCTGCGTCCTATCGTCCTCCTCTTGCATGTAGTAGTCCTTGTGGACAATTTGCGTGTAGACGTGGGTAATTATGTCGATGGTGTCTTGCCGCACGAGGCGCTACGCGACGAGCGCGACCTCGAGGTGGACATTCTCTGGCACGACGGCGGGCAGTCGCAGGGCCACCAGTGCATCGAAGAGGTTGTCACCATAGTGGCCGTTGAGGGTGGCGGGCATCGCAGAGCCTGGGCGCGTCGGCTGGAGGCTTACGTCAAAGTCGTCCGCAAGCTTCTTGACGACGGTGAACTTGTCGAGGAAACCGACGAGGACCTCGTCGAACAAGGAGACGAAGCTGTCGTCCAAGCGGCCCCTCGCCCTGGCGGTCTCAAGCAATACTACCTGGAGACGTTCCTCGGTGCCGGGCCGCAGGCCGACGTCGTGGACCATCTGGCACAGTCGGCTGATGCTCGCGCTCATCGCCTCCATGGGTCTAGCTTAGCTTCTAGTCAACTGATCTTGCGATTCGAGTGATCACTCTTGCTCTTGGTTAGCGTGCGTAGGTGTGTAGGATTTCGTACTACTCCTCAGCCCTCTACTGCACCTTCCTTTGGCTGTATGATAGGTGGGCCAGCCACCCCCTGGGCCCACGTGTCATTCACCCAAAGGCAGTTGCCGTAAGTCAATGAAGCTGCGTGCCCCTCCGTGCCGGTGCAGTATAGTCATCTCACCGGACCTCTAGTTGGGGCCAAACGAGAGAAGTTTGATGTTTACTGGTTTATTGGTCCCCTTTGCATTTTGCGCCGAGTTTTGACCTTAGATTTAACTAATAAAATGTTAATGCATGTAAATAAAAATGTTGTGTAAGTCACCTTACAAAAACCAAATAATCCCAAAATACTTAGGCACGATGCATTAACTCCCTCCTTGTTTCTTATTTCGTGACATATCAACCAATGAGAGATGTGGGCCGTGCATGCTTTCAATGACTTGAGACTACCAAACATGACATGCAGTGTTTAGTTCATTGCATGTAATCCTATTAGTACTCTAGTTAGCAAAAAAACATTAAGTTCTCTCGCCGATAGGAATAAAACACCATGTATTTATTTACAGAGGGAGTAGAACATTTTTTGTGACATGCATTACTAGATATTGCTAGTCAAATACTAAAATCCAGATTGACGTGGTAGTACTCCTAAATCTAGACGGTGGTGCTACTAGTACTAGTAGTAGTACTACCAATGTAGTAGTAGGAGTACTAGCACTGTACTACTCGTTGGTCAAATTATTACGTGCTGCTCCTCACAGTGAAGTGAC
The DNA here is from genome assembly GCF_003073215.2 of Triticum urartu. NCBI lineage: Eukaryota > Viridiplantae > Streptophyta > Magnoliopsida > Poales > Poaceae > Triticum > Triticum urartu. The sequence goes on from NC_053024.1 coordinate 479,081,244, forward strand.
AAGACCCTATGCCGGAGATGACACCTGAGTATAGGCGCCGTGTTCGGCATACCATAGTCAGCCTCACCATCTGCAGTCACTATCATCATGGCTGTAGAGTTAGCCTGCTTACAACTAGCCCTGTTCGACATAATTTCCCGTGTGTAGATGCACGTGCATTGCACGGAACACCAAGATTGGGGGTGGATGGCTCCGGCAGCGGCCATCGCGCCAGATTTTTCCACGGCCTTCTAGATGTGGTGGGGAGGAGATAAGGCTGATTGTGAGAGACAAGGAGTTGTTTGTAAATAGGGAACAAGTGCGGGCATCTTTTTGCAAAAATGGAGAAGCTTGGTTTGTATGCGTCAGATCTAGATCCAACGGCTATTGGTGAAAGATGGGAGGCACAACATCATCACCAACTTAGGACTTGTTTGATTCGCAGGATTTTGAAAACGCAGGAATAGGACACGGCAATATTACAAGTTTCAAATTGATATTACAAATGTTAGGAGTAATGCTGCACCTACGAAGAGGGAATTACTAGGAAGTTTATGTAAGAAATTTCGTTACTTTAGGTGGATGCAGCATTATCGTACAAACTAAAATCCACCGCCCTCACAAGTCACTAATGGGCAAATAAGTTTTCGAGTCTCTGGCCACTTGATGTTTCAAAAAAGAAATTCAGCTTCTGTGGAGACTGTGTTATTTAGGCTTAGACGCTTGCGGTGATCAGCACGCCATTCATTGTTGCGCCAGCGAACGCCAAACCTCATTACCTTGAGCACACTTGCCTCCAGAACAAAGAACCTGGCCAATTTAATCTCAGATGTGCTGCCTCTGTAGTCGATCAAATCAATTTCTGTAAGATGGAAATCAAGGCATTCGATGAGATTGTTATAGTGCATCACGTTTTTCACTTTCGGGTCTTTTTTTATCTGCAAAAGAAGAGAACATATTAGAGCAGCTGGCTTCATAAGATTGTCGTGTCATCAAGAGGTACCAATATCATTCGCTCATACGATAGGGTTGGCTGTTTTTTCACTCTCTCTCTCTCTCTCTGTGTGTGTTTCCTCTCATTTAACTAGGAGCACGTGAAGAGCTTGCGCATTTGTTGCCTTCCACTATGTGGCCGATGCCATATTTCGCAAAAGCATGCCACATAATACGCATCGATGTCAAATCAAAAGATTTTGGCACCGCTCTCACGATGTGAGAGAGTTGGCACCGCTGTGCACACAGACCCACATGTATAAACAAGTCAATCAAACCAACTACACCATCCTCTCACTCTCCCAAACAAGTGTTTTTTTATTGCCTCAGTCCTCTCTCTCTCCCACGCAGTGTTTTTTCATTGTGTGAGTTAATTTGGCACCGGAGCAAAGTAGGTGATCCAGATTGGGGCACCAGGTGAGCAATGGAGGGGCATCCATGCCAAATGCATCACAAGTGAATTTGGCACGTGTTTTGGCCTACATAGCCCATTTTTGTACTCCCTCGGTCCGAAAATTCTTGTCTTGAATTTGTCTAAATACGGATGTATCTAGTTACATTTTAGTGTTAGATACATCCGTATCTAAACAAATGTAAGACAAGAATTTGGGACGGAGGGAATACTACCTCGTATTTAGTATAAAATTTTGACCATAGATTTACCTAATAAAATGCCAATGCATGTCACTAAAAATTACACCATTTGAAATTATGTTCAAATACGAATCCAACGATATAGTTCTTAGTGACATGCATTAACATTTTGTCAGTTAAATCTATGGTCAAATTTTGATACTACAAATTGGAAGAGTAAACCAGGACGGAGGTAGTACTTGCTCTTAGGGTAACCATAGAGTTACTGGAGTAGTCCAAGTTACTTTCCACTATGACTAGCCTAGGCTACTATAGTAGTACAGCATAAAAACGATGCAGGTGATCACGTGAGAAAAAATACTAAAAACATTTCTTTCGGTGCAGTGCGTAGATGCAGTTTTGAACACTACACTTGTCATCATAATTTGGGAAAATTACCAAAAAATTGAGCTATGTTGTGATTACCGTTTACTTATAGGAAAGAAGTTTCACCTAGATGAGTAGCTTCTCCGTGCACGAAGCATGTAAGGAATCCAACAACTTGATTCAGATTGGGGCCGATAGATTTTAGTTCTAAGATCTTCACTGTGCGCATGGACTGGGTCAAGCTTATGGGAATCATTTTATGGAAGACGGTCGTAAATACATCAAGAAGAAATTTAAAAATGTGAATTTCAAGAAGACGGAGAAGAAGATGAGTGTTGTACCTGAACGATTATGGATCCAATAAAGAGTTCAGAGAATTTGGCAGACGAGTACACCAACGCTGTCAATTTCGGCGCATCAATGACCCTGATTTTTGTTGGACCTTCTAGATCCGATACAAGCAATCTCTCAAGGAAAGGCGCATTCTCAATGACCATAACATGGAACAACTCTAGTGATCTCTTCCCAACTGATGTCTTGTTGCGGGGCTAGCAAGACACATAAATCCATCAGAGATTCGTTGAGACGATGTGGAGGCTAATGAACCCGTGGATCTGCTCAAGACGAAGGTACTCGAGTGCAGTACAGCTGCGGAGCAGGTGCTCCATAGCCTTCTTTGAGATGACAACGTCGAAGAGGTCAAACTGCTTGAGTTGAGGGAGAAGAAGGGCGGGCGCGGCATTAATCTAGGGAAGATAGCAGGAGCTGAAGCTGGCGCGGCGCAATGTTGGCGTGAGGCAGAGCACGACGTCGTCGAGCTTCAAAGCTGAGCTCCTCGAGCTGATCTAGGGCGGGGGATAAGAACCACTCGTCGAACTTGGGTTGGACCTTGCAGTTGGTACTGAACATGCGGATGTCAAGGCATCTGGCTGACCCAGGGTGCAATGAAAGGATCTTGGAGACTGCGGCCATGCGTTTGCAATCCCCGTCGCAGAGGCAGCTGTCGACGGTGAGGTTGAGGGGGACGCAGTGCCAGAGGGGGCGCCACCACCGGGAGAGCAAGGCGGTCCGCACGGCAGATTTGGTGGGGAGGAGGCCGATGATGACGAGCAGCATGTCGTCAGGGAGGCTGCTGATGAAGTCCAGGCTCGCCGGATGCGGTTTTGGCTCGAGCCGCCTTCGCTTGTTGGCTGCCTCGCCATCCATCTCAACCGGCGGCGACGCCGGTGTACACGTGTGCTGGTGTGTGTTGTGTGCTGGGTGTGCGCGAGTGCGTCCTTCTGTGCATGCCGCCGCGCAGTGGTGAATTGTGCGCGAGTGCATCCTTCGCGCGCAAGAAGTTTGTCCTCAATGCGCCCTCAATTTACTAGCATGCGGGATGCTATCCCGAGTGGTTTCAACTTTGTTTACTTCACCGTGTGTCAGATGGGCCTCTAGTTTACTTATTTTCATCCACTGCCACATGGGCCAGCACACGAAGATACAAAACACGAGCTGACAAGGCAGCATGTGGATTGGTTGACCGGTCAACTAATTAAACAATATACGGAGCTATACGCTGACACAGTGAGCGTATAATCCGTCGGTATAGAGAGTTCGAGTGAGAGGGGAGGCCCGTGAGAGATAGCAGAGAGAGAGAAAGAGGTACTCCCTCCGTTCGATAATGTAGTTCCAACATTTTTTTAAGTCAAACTTTTGAAACTTTGACCAAGTTTATAAAGAAATTACTTATATCTACAATACCAAAGATAAATGATAGTATGAAGTAAGTACATGTTGTGATGAATCTAATGATTGTTCCAGATGTAAATGTTTTTTTCCACATATACCTGGTCAAAATTTTCTGAGGTTTGACTTTTCAAAACATCCATATGCTTATGGATGTGACAGAGTCCCTAACTAGAGAGAGAGAGTGAAAAAAGTGTGTGTGCGTGTGTGAAAGAGACATGGACAACACACGATAAAAGTAGAGAAAAAGCGTGCGTGTCTTATGCAAACATATCACACATGCATCTTCGACAACGGAGGCAAGGTGAGGAGATAGTGTGTGGTTGTTTGGAACCGAGAGAGCAAGACCCCTAGCATGTGGCCAAGAGGGGTCTGACAAACAAGGGAGAGAGGTTGAGAGAGACGTACGGAGAAAATGCAGACATGGGGAGGAGAGAGTGTATGTTTGTCATAGAGATATCCCCTGGAGATCGTGATGGGACTACATGGGTGGGAGATCGAGTGACAAGGTGTGTGCGCGATAGAAGATGCCCCAAGAGATATCGAGATAGACGTATGGATGGAAGGAGACAATACGTGTGTTCCTGATGGCTAGTAAGAGATAATCATACTTAGGAGGAGCAGTGCTTGCGCCTATGATGGAGTGAGGGATTATGGTACTTAGGGGGTGCGTGTCACATGGAGAGAGAACAAGGGCGGAGAGTGTTGGATGGGTCTATATGTATAGCGCGAGCTAGACATGTGTATGTGTGAACCAGGGAGATATAAGGCCAGTTTGGCTTGCGTCCTAAGCATCTTTTGCCTGGCCTAGGGTTGTGGCTGGATTTCATGCACGCTTGTTTGGTTGCTACCCTGTGAAAAAGAAAGCTCGCCTGGCATGGGTTCCCTTGCACTTTAATTAGCCTGGCTGAACTCCAAACACTGCAAGTAGCCTGGCCCAGGCGACCGATTTCGAACGCCTGGCCGTGCCTGGTTGTGTGGCCACGAGGCTAACAACAACATGGATGGATATTAGCATTAAATAATTGATGCATGGATTGATTGATGGGACATTGATGCTTTGCCTGACCCAGGCATGAACCAAATGCTTCAGCACCACACAAGCCTGGCCAGGCAGAATTATTTTTCATCTCACGTCCACACCAGGCAGTACCGGCCATCAAGGCATGAGGGTCAGGTCACGAACCAAACTGACCAGTAAAGTTTGAGAGAGATTGAGGAGCCCCGATAAGGCTGAGTGGTGCGTCGGATAGCTGAGAGGGGGAAAGAGATATTCCATCCGCTCGATAATGCAATGCAGGTAAATTTTTTAGAAGTCAAACTTTGGAAACTTTGATCAGGTTTACGCAAATGTTATTTATATCTATAATACCAAAGATACATCATACAAAACTACATCTCATGGTGAATCTAATGCTATATGTTTGCCGTACTAGATGTAATTCTTTTTCTCCACGTACATGGTCAAACTTTATGATGTTTGACTTCTCAATAAATCTATATGCTATGGACCGAGGAGAGTGCCTCAGTCGAGACAGATCAAGTGTGTGTGAAGGAGAATGAGTAAGTTTGCAAAAGGAGTATGTGTGTGAAAGACAAAGTGACAACAAACGATAAATTAGAGAGAGTGTGTGTTTTTTCGCTTCTTATGCTAACATATCATGCATGCATCTCCGAGATGGAAAAGCGAAGCGAGGAGATACACGAAGATAGCTAGTGTGTGATTGTTTGCAACAGAGAGAGACACCCCTGTAGCACATGTCCAATAGAGGTCTGGCTAACAAGGAACAAAGGTCGAGAGGGACACATGGATGGAATGGACGCATGGGGATGGAGAGAAGGTGTGTTTGTGATAGAGAGATCCCGTCGAGATCGTGAGGGGACTATATGGGTGGGAGATCGAGGGAGTGCGTGCGCGATAGAAAGATGCCCCGAGAGAAATCGAGATAGACCATGCACATGTTTGTGATGGAGACTAAGATTAGCTAGTCATATACATATAGGGGGGACTGCGTGTGCCAACAATTGAGTGAGAGACCATCATACTTGGCTATCTGGGCATGAGATTGTGTGTGTGCGCGTGTGAGATGGAGAGAGAACGAGGGGGAGAGATAGAGTTTTAGATGGGCCTATCGAGTGCGAGTGAGATATGCATGCGTATGTGTGACCCAGGTGGATGGAGAGTTTGAGAGAGGGGGGGAAGAGCTCCGAGACGACATAATGGTGCGTGAGAGAGTTACGGGCAAAGAGCCAAGGAATTTGTGTGCGTACGATGAGTGCACCCAAGATATCTAGCTTGGACTAGCTACAGTATCATACATAGTGTGCGAGAGAGACCTATAGATGGTGTATATATGCATGCGAACTAGAAAGACCCCCCCCCACACACACACAAAGAGAGAGAGAGAGAGGGACCAACAAGGTTTTTGTGTCGGATGCGTGCGACAGAATTGAAGATTGTCGGCGAGAGAGAGAGAGAGAGAGAGAACAGGAGTCCGGGAGAGGGGGAGGTCGCGTTTTATGCATCAAAGACTGATATAAAACATGTTTCGATATAAACTTGCATTCAAATATTTAAATTGGAGAACATGTTGTCTGCAATCCACACATGAACCGATATATGCGTATATCAAACAAGTTCATTAATTTGACTTTCAACATGTTCATGGAGTACTATAATACCGTACAACATGCTACTCGATTGAGGTGTTCAATTTTGGATTTAGTTCACTATTTTGACCTACTGAACAAGCTATTTCATTGAATCGAGATATTTCATTTTGGGTTTGATTCGCGTTTTTGAGTGGGTCAACTATTTGTCATATAGTAAATCGCTAGCAACGAGCATGTAAAAACACATTACTCCCGAGCATCATCTCTCCATCTAAAAAAGAAGTGGCAAGCTAATATTTCAAAATTTGATTCGAGTCGACTTGGTAAGGTAGACGTGGATGCTCGTTCTCCCAAAATTTGAACGAACCGTTAAACATCCTCTCTACTCGGTGGAATTTTCCCGAGCAAATAAATGGGAGACGCAAAATTACCGTCCTATGTGGGACACGCATCAATTGGCCCGTTGTACATCGAGGGTAGGTTCGTAACTTCATCCAAGCGCGCCTTCTCCTCGGCCGAAATGGCATGTGCCGAATAATTCATAAACCATGGTCGGCAAAACACGCTCTCCTCACCCGAAATAGCTCGCGCCCACTATTTCAAAACACGCTCTCCTCGCCCGAAATCGCTCGCGCCCACTATAGTTCAAAACACGCCCTCCTCGCCCGAAATCGCTCCCGCCCACTATTTGGAGAGAAGCAAAGTTACTCTACTATCCCCGACCCTCAGTACACAGACCCAAGCCGAGAAGCCTATAGGCAAGGGTAGAACTGTAACTCCCCCTCACATTTCATACAAATGCGTCTGTAAGACATGGTTCCGCTCCCCTCCCAATTCCCCCCCCCCCCCCCCCCCCCCCCCCCCCCCCCCCCCCCCCCCCCCCCCCCCCCCCCCCTCCCCCCCCCCCCCCCCGCCCGCCCCCATTCATACCTCGTGGGCGCCAAATCACCTTCTCCCCGGGAAGCTCCCTTCTCCCGAGCCGCGAAACCTCAGGCCCACCTCCATGGCGCCCCCACCGCACCAATTTCATAGCCGCCCTCCTCCTTAATGCCGGAGACGCTGTCCATTTGCCGTCGTGCACTGGGTCGTGTGTCTCTTACTCCGTGCTTCTGGTGCTGCCTCGACGATGGCCGCGTGAACCGTACCGGAGTCGATTCACCCCCGCCGTTGTTCGCGGAGCCGGAGCGGCTCCAACTTCGGATCTGTCTAGAGTCCTGGCGCTGCTTCCGTGTAGCCGTCGACCGTCGCGACATCGCTCTTTCCCTGATGCCGATCGCCACCGCAACCACGCCAGCCTCACCGACTCGGCAGCTGGACCTGCCTACTTCACCATGCCGCCAGATAGGTCACACCCTCATCTCAAATCACTTTATTTAGGCGTCAGTTGTCTGAATTTTTATTCCAGGCCAATCGATTCCCAATGGGAAGCAGCACCCCTCGAGGCGGCGGAGCTCCTAGGCTGCCAGTTGGCTAGTGTCTAATGTAAGGGTGCGGGGCCGCAAGTTCGCCGAGGAAGTAGCGCTTAGATGGCTATCTTTTAGAGTTGTGTGGGTTGAAGGTACTGCCGCCGCCGGATCTGGATGACGGGGAGTCTTTGTGGATTGGCCCGGGGGCGGCGCAACCATGGAACTGCGGTGGGGCGTGGAGCAGGGTTTTGGCCGGGGCCACGGACAGCGGAGGTAGGCTGCTCTGCCGTTGGTCGCTGGCTCTTCGGGGAAGGTTCTGAACAGTGTCAACCGGGAGGCACAAGACGGCCAGCCATCCGGCGTAGATCAAACAGTGCCAAAATAAAATAAAATCGTGTGACCCCAATTTAGTCTTCAGTCAACAGATGTGTGACCACTCTCGTACCTTGTTGTTGATCTCTTAGTCTATTTCTTTAGATCAAAGAGATATGTCGTTCTTAACATTATGTGTTATCTGCATCTTCACACACACCGTCTTCCGACTCACCGCAGCTGCTCCAACAAGGGAAGTATACACCAGAAGGGAGCTATAGTCCCCACTCAACAGTTCCCTGCATCGAATGCGCGTGCCCGACATGGACAGCCAAAACAACTACAGGGCCATCAACAAGTCAGCACATGATGCTCACTCCTATGGATGGCAGCCAGATAGGTTGTACCCTCATCTTACTTGTGTGCAACATTTATGGCTTTGTTATTCATCTAAGCATGGAAAATAGATCATCACATTTCACCGTATATTCATGCTGATCTCTTACGGGTCTTGTTCAGGAGTTAACGTGGTTCCATAGTTCAGCTAAGATACTTGTTCTTTAGGTAACGCTATTCCATAGTTATCATCCATCAGCCAATGCTATCCCACAGGCTGGTGATTATAGTATTATACCACTTCTAGTATTACCTATGTTGTTCTTTAATACTTTTGTGTGCCATCTAGTTAATCTCGAGTACAAACGATACATATTCTGTAGCTTTCATCTGTGTTCTCCCTTTAGTTTATGAGACCTATTGCTGCTAGTTAACCCCAGTCCTACTACTTATGTCATCTCCTACAAGCACTCATTACATAAATCTAACTGCTAGTTATCTTCCATGCATGTCAGATATAATTGCACACACTGATAAATCCACAAGAACCTCACGGAGCAATGTAAAGGCCAATAAACTTGATGTCAATGATACCCAATATGATGGAACATGTAAAGGCTGTTCTTCAGAAGACTTGCAGAAAGATGATGAATCCTCTTCACCCCACAAGGTCCTTGCTCTAACTTGGCCTGTGATATGGGTACAACATGCATATAATGTCCTAGAGTGTATCTACTCTGTTGCAATGCCATGTGCTTAGCATGCTGATCATGCATGTAAATATGTCATGCCTTCCTGTTTTTCAATACCTAATCCATTCATGATAACATGTTTTCAAATTCAAGTACTGTCATTCTACTCTATCGCAATGCCATCTGCTTAATTCTGAATATCTTATGCATTGTTATTCATTAGTATGTACTTCATCTATCTACCATACCATGTTTTTTTACATTGGAGTGTTGTTCTAGTGCTCTGTTGCAATGCCATCTTATTTTCCCAATCATACACGTGTATGTTGCCTTAGTTATTTATGTACGTATTCCGTTAGCATATAGTTTTACATTCAACTAGTGTTTTTTGCTGTGTTGTCCTGTCGTATCCCTAGCTCTTACACCATACTCCCTCCGTCCGGATTACATGTTGCCGAAATGGATAAAAAGGATGTATCTAGAACTGAAATACGCCTAGACCCATCCATTTTTTCCGGATGGAGGGAATACATGTCAATATGTCATGCCTTTGTATTCTTCAGTACCTATTCCATCTCTCTACTGTCGCATGTTTTATAATTAAAGCACCATTCTTCTATACAAGGCATGCAAGGGGAAGACGACTATGTTAGAATCTGAAGGGTTACAAACAAGTCCTTTGCAAAAGATCCAAACGCCAGGAGATAATAAACCAACTCCGGTTTTTATAGATACTGCTCCAGCACAGAGAAACCCAACTCCTACTGATAATAAGCAGATTCCAGTGGCCAAAGAACTAGTCCGCTCCAGTCCAGCAAAAATATGTCAACTCAATTCTAAGAAGCGTGTGTGTATCCTTGCATCATGAAATTTTATAGCATGTTGATCATATTTTCTACATGTTTCTTATCCATCTCTCTTTTAGAAAATAAGCTTAACAGATAGAAGAATTTTTGCAATGGTATCGTTTATGAGGAAAGATTCTTGCAGGAATTCTCTGTGCTCCAATATAGATGTAAGTACTTGTTGTATATCACTATATTTTTACATCAGCATGTATTTTGTTAATTGGCGTGAATCCAACCTTTATCTGATCTAAATTTAGTTGTAGCAAAATGTATGATTAAAGGCCACAATATTGATTTTTGCAAGGAAAACTGCCTGGTAGTTTTGCATCCTGAGCTGCATGAGTGTACTATCTCATATCAGTGTGTTTGAATACTTTGGTTCTGCAGTGGGGTTTTTAGTGTTTTTTTACTGTGTTGTCCTGTCGTATCCCTAGCTCTTACATCATACTCCCTCCGTCCGGATTAAATGTCACAGAAATGGATAAAACTGGATGTATCTAGAACTGAAATAGGCCTAGACCCATCCATTTATTTCCGAATGGAGGGAATACATGTCAATATGTCATGCCTTTCTATTCTTCAGTACCTATTCCATCTCTGTTGTAGCATGTTTTATAACTGAATCACCATTCTTCTATATAAGGCATGCAAGGGGAAGACGGCTATGTTAGAATCTGAAGGGTTACAAACCAGATCTTTGCAAAAGATCCAAATGCCAGGAGATAATAAACCAACTCCATTTTTCATAGATACTACTCCAGCACAGAGAAACCCAACTCCCACTGATAATAAGCAGATTCCAGTGGCCAAAGAACTAGTCCACTCCAGTCCAGCAAAAGAATGCAACTCCATTCTAAGAAGCGTGTGCGTATCCTCGCATCATGAAATTTTATAGCATTCTGATCATGTTTTCTACATGTTTCTTACCCATCTCTCTTTTATAAAATAAGGTTAAACGATACAAGACTTCCTCCATTGGGATCGTATTCGAGGAAAATATCTTGCGGGAATTCTCTGTGCTCCAATGCTGATGTAAGTACCTGTTGTATATCACTATATTTTTACATCAGCATGTATTTTGTTAATCGGCGTGAATCTAATCTTTATCTGATCTAAAATTAGTTGTAGCAAAATGTTAAAGGCGCCAATGTTGATTTTTGTAAGGAAAACTGCATGGTAGTTTTGCATACTGATCTGCATGAATGTACTATCTCATATCACGCACATTACTGAATTGTAGTGCTTCTCTGGTTGCCCATTCATTCATTGTGTCAATTTTGCTTTCGTATTACCTTACCTGGAAGATGATAGTTGTGTCATATTGGGTTAATTTGGTGTAGGCTAGCTGCCCAAACGTTCGGTGTGTCAATGTTGCTTTCCTATTATCTGACTTGGCCAATGATAGCAATGCTAGTGTGTTAATTTTGTGCAGGCTGCTGAAGATAAGAAGACAAACTCTGAAAACAGCAAGGCAACCCCATTGTTTCTTTCCAGTAAATCTTGGCCAGGTAATATGGCAATAACTCATGATTAATCTGTTTGGTTCCTGTCCTAATTTATGTTATGATGCAGTGGTCGAGACACTCTCCACTATCAATAATACAAGCCTGCCAAAATCGCCATCTGAATCTGTTCAGTATCCTCTATCTCGAATGCAATGGAATAAATGTATGTTTGTGAACCAATTAATGGCTGAAGCAATGATGGAAATGGTGGATGAATCGGAGGTGCAGAGTCGTGCGACACAACAACTGATCAATGTTTTCAGAGACAGTGTAGCAAAGCAACAAGAACTTGCCCACATGCTTATGGGCGTCATCTGTGCTGAGGTTGCAGATTGTGGCGTTGTAGATGGTTAGGTTCTGCTCATTTATTTGCACTCGCATCAATTTCTGATTGCCCAGTGGATGTAATTTCATGTAATATATGCTAGATGTGCAACGTTATTCCCTGTATGCCGTACCTTTGCTTGATCGGTTTTGGCCCTGTGCATAATTGCTCGTCGTAATGGGCTAAAATTATCTAATTTGGCCTAAAGACATGAACAAACTTTAGTGGGCCCATTAAGTTAATGGGCCGTTACTAGGCCGAAAGTTAATGGTCGGCCCTCTTACCTCCCGGGTCGTTAACATGCCGACATCGAAGCGGGCAACAGGTGGCCCCAATTTATTTCACGGGTCGTTAACAGGCCGTTACTAAGTTTGGGCTACATATGGCCCAACTATACTGTAGGCCTTTAGTAGGCCGAAAGAGACAACGGGCTTGTACTGGACCATGAAGAGCATGGGCCGCTAAGAGGCCGAAAGTCAGGTCGTATTGTAAATGACCCAACTGTGTTGTGGGCCTTTAGCAGGCCGAAAGAGAAACTGGGATGGTATTGGACCATGAAGGGCATGGGCCGTTAAAAGGCCAAAACTAAGGTCCGACTACAAATGGCCCAACTCATTTATGGTCCATTAACAGGCTAAAAGGCACACAGGGCCGGGAATTGGCCCAACACTTAAATGGGTCGCTAAAAGGCGAAAACTCAGGTCCGGCTACAAATGGCCCAACTGATTTATGGGCCGTCAACAGGCTGAAAGTGAGATCGGGCCAGAAATTGGCCCAACACTTAAATGGGCCGCCAAAAGGCCGAAACTCAGGTCCGACTACAAATGGCCCATCAGATTTATGGGTCGTCAATAGGCTGAAAGACACACCGGGCCTGAAATTAGCCCAACATTTAAATGGGTCGCTAAAAGGCCGAAAGATGTACATCCTGAAAATTGGCCCATCCATTAAATGGGCCGTTAACAGGCCGAAATCTCATTGGGCTGATATTGAGCCCAAATATATAGCGGGCTGCTAACGGGCTCGAACTGACGATGGGCTGCAATGGTGTCAAATCTTTAACGGGCCGTTGATGGGCTGAATTGGCACATCTCGTATGGGCCGTGGGCTTAAATGGACCCGACACAAGTAGGCCTTATATGGGTCGGCCTGCTAATTTTTACTGGGCCGGCCTTTTTCACCGGAATGGGCCACTGTTGGGCCGTGCCATGTGTCGACCTATCATAGGCGCCTCCTGTCCAATGAGTGGATGACATCTGTCCCAACGGTGAGGCAACGCGTGTTCCCTGCGGCCAATGATGATTTTACACGTGGAAAATCCCCATTGGTCTGGGCTGTTAACGGGTTATCGGATCCAAAACCGGACCCGATAGCTTAACGGCGTTCCGTTACGGTGGATGCCACGTGTCGGTCACCCTTGACGAAAGCACTTCTGTGACCCGCGATTTATTGTCATGGAAGTGGACACTTCCATGATGATAATTTTGGTAATGTCATGGAACACTTCTACGACAGCACAGGTATGACTATCTTGATTCTGTCATAAAATCGTCATGGATGTACATGCATGACAAAAAACGCGACCTACTGTGACAAACACGTATCATCACAGAAGTGTATTTTTTTGTAGTGTCTTAAGATCATCAAGAGTATATCCGATAGCAGCACGGTGCCTCTTCAGAGTTTTCAATAATTCCTTTTCTTCATGCTCTGAAAGGTTAGCACTAATAATAACAGGATATATCTCTTTCTCATCAAGATAAGCGTATTTAAGAGTATCAGGTAAAGGTTTAAGCTCGAACACGGGATCACCCTTGGGTGGAGGAGGATCCCCTAGGATTTCAACAGGCAAGTTGTGTTTCAAAATAGGTCCCTCTTTAAAGAATACTTCATCTATTTCCCTTCTTTCATTCATAAACATATCATTTTCATGGTCTAGCAAATATTGTTCTAAAGGATCATTAGGAGGCACGGCAATAGAAGCAAGACCAATAATTTCATCTTTACTAGGCAATTCTTTATCATGGGGTTGTCTACGAAATTTATTAAAATTAAACTCATGAGACATATCCCCTAAACCAACAGAAACAATACCCTTACTGCAGTCTATCTTAGCCTTAACAGTATCCAAGAAGGATCTACCAAATAATGGGACAAAAGTCATGTTGTGGGGAACCGAGAACAAGAAAATCAGCAGGATATTTAACTTTCCCACACAAGACTTCAACATCTCTAACAATCCCAATGGGTGAATAGTGTCTCTATTGGCAAGCTTAATTGTAACATCAATTTTCTAACTTAGCAGGCGCAATATCATGCATAATTTCTTTGTATAAGGAAAGAGGTATTGCACTTGCACTAGCACCCATATCACATAAGCCATGATAGCAATGATCTCCTATTTTAACAGAAATAACAGGCATGCCTACAACAGGTCTATGTTTATTTTTAGTATCAGGTCTAGCAATTCTAGGAGATTCATTACAGAAGTAAATAACATGCCCGTCAATATTATCGGCCAAGAGATCTTTAACCATAGCAACACTAGGTTCAACTTTAATTTGCTCAGAGGGAGTAGGTGTTCTAGTATTACTCTTACGAACCACAGTTGAAGCTTTAGCATGATCCTTTATTCTACCAGGGAAAGGTGGTTTCTCAATATAAGTAGTGGGAACAACAGGATCATTATAAGTGATAGTCATTTCTTCAACTTTAATAGGTGCAACTACTTTTACTTCAATGGGAGGATTATATTTAAACCACTTCTCCTTAGGGAGATCAACATGAGTAGCAGAGGATTCGCAGAAAGAAGCTACTATCTCAGAGTCAAGTCCATATTTAGTGCTAAATTCACGGAAAGCATCGGTATCCATAAAAGATTTAACACAATCAAACTTAGGTGTTATACCTGACTCCTTACCTTCGTCGAGATCCCAATCTTCAGATTTGCATTTAATTCTTTCCAATAAATCCCATTTGAATTCAATAGCCTTCATCATAAAAGATCTAGTACAAGAAGTATCGAGCATGGAGCGATTACTGAGAGAAAGCCGAGCATAAAAAAATTTGAATAATCATTTCTTTTGAGATATCATGATTGGGGCATGAATATAACATTGACTTTAGCCTCCCCCAAGCTTGAGCGATGCTTTCTCCTTCGCAAGGCCAAAAATTATATATATATATATAATTATGATCATGATGAACAAGATGCATAGGATAAAACTTCTGATGAAATTCCAATTTCAATCGGTTGTAGTTCCATGATCCTATATCATCACATAGCCTAAACCATGTCAATGCCTCTCCCTTCAAAGATAAAGGGAAGACCTTCTTCATGATAACATCCTCGGGCATACCTGCAAGCTTAAATAATCCACAAACTTCATCCACATAGATTAGGTGCAAATCGGGATGTAATGTTCCATCACCTGTGAAAGGATTAGCTAGCAGTTTCTCTATCATACCCGAAGGAATTTCAAAGTAAACATTTTCGTTAGGTTCAGTAGGTTGAGGAGCAACTCTTTGCTCTACTGGTCGGGGTGAAGATACCCCAAACAAGCCCCTCAAAGGATTATGTTCCATAGTAACAAGTGATAGTAAATTTCCGCACACTATATAAATTTTTCCTTACCAAAGGCGCTTCACTCCCCGGCAACGGCGCCAGAAAAGAGTCTTGATGACCCAAAAGTGTAGGGGATCTATCGTAGCCTTTTTGATAAGTAAGAGTGTCGAACCCAATGAGGAGCAGAAGGAAATGATAAGCAGTTTTCAGCAAGGTATTCTCTGCAAGCACGTAAATTATCGGTAACAGATAGTTTTGTGATAAGGTAATTTGTAATGGGTAACAAGTAATAAAAGTAAATAAGGTGCAGCAAGATGGTCCGATCCTTTTTGCAGCAAAGGACAAGCCTGGACAAACTCTTATATAAAGGACAGCGCTCCCGAGGACACATGGGAATTATCATCAAGCTAGTTTTCATCATGTTCATATGATTCGCGTTTGGTACTTTGATAATTTGATATGTGGGTGGACCGGTGCTTGGGTACTGCCCTTCCTTGGAAAAGCACACCACTTATGATTAACCCCTATTACAAGCATCTGCAACTACAACATAAGTATTAAGGTAAACCTAACCATAGCATGAAACATATGGATCCAAATCAGCCCCTTACAAAGCAACTCATAAACTAGGGTTTAAGCTTCTGTCACTCTAGCAACCCATCATCTACTTATTACTTACCAATGCCTTCCTCTAGGACCAAACAATGGTGAAGTGTCATGTAGTCGACATTCACATGACACCACTAGAGGAAAGACAACATACATCTCATCAAAATATCGAACGAATACCAAATTCACATGACTACTTATAGCAAGACTTCTCCCATGTCCTCAGGAACAAACGTAACTACTCACAAATCATATTCATGTTCATAATCAGAGGGGTATTAATATGCATAATGGATCTGAACATATGATCTCCCACCAAGTAAACCAACTAGCATCAACTACAAGGAGTAATCAATACTACTAGCAACCCACAGGTACCAATCTGAGGCCTTGAGACAAAGATTGGATACAAGAGATGAACTAGGGTTTGAGATGAGATGGTGCTGGTGAAGATGTTGATGGAGATTGACCCCCTCCCGATGAGAGGATCATTGGTGATGATGATGGTGATGATTTCCCCCTCCCGGAGGGAAGTTTCCCCGGCAGAACAGCTCCGTTGGAGCCCTAGATTGGTTCCGCCAAGGTTCTGCCTCGTGGCGGCGGAGTTTCTTCCCGAAAGCTTGCTTATGATTTTTTCCTCCACGAAAGACTCCATATAGCCAAAGTTGGCCATCAAAGGGCTGCCAGGGGGCCCACGAGGCAGGGGACGCGCCCAGGGGGTAGGGCACGGCCCCCACCCTTGTGGACAGTAGGTGGCCCCCCTTTGGTACTTCTTTCGCTCAATATTTTTTATGTATTCTGAAACGTTCTCCCGTGAAGTTTTGGGACTTTCGGAGCTATGCAGAATAGGTCTCTAATATTTGCTCCTTTTCCAGCCCAGAATTCCAGCTGCCGGCATTCCCCCTCTTCATGTAAACCTTATAAAATAAGAGAGAATAGGCATATGTATTGTGACATAATGTGTAATAACAGCCCATAATGCAATAAATATTGATATAAAAGCACGATGCAAAATGGACGTATCACAGGGTCCACGCGCTTAACGTTCATTGACGATATAGTATTATATGAGTTTTTTACTATATTTTTTTTGACTATAGATATAGTATTATATGAGTTATGTATGTTAGTGACCGAATGTTGTTCAGAATCACGGATGAGATCACAGACATGATGAGGAGCTCCTGAATAGTCCGAGGTAAAGATTGATATATGAGATAATAGTGTTTGGCTTCCATAAGGTTCTGAAATTCACCGGAAGGGGTTTCGGATGTTTCCCGAAATGTTTGGTACGAGAACACTTTATTTGGGCCAAAGGGAAAAGCCCACGAGGTTTTTGGAAAGTGCAAATGGAAGTTTTGCGGAGACCAGGGGCCTGACACCAAGGACCCTGGCATCTGGGTCCAGACGCCGGGAACCCTGGTGTCTGGTCCTGGAGTCCGAGTAGGACACTTTCCTTTCAGACAAAACCGACTTTGAGGAGGCGTTTACTCCATGTTTCGACCCCAAGGCTCAACATATAAATAGAAGGGCAGGGCTAGCACCCAAGACAACATCAAGATTCACCAAGTCGTGTGTCGGCAATGTCGTCCCTTCTAGTTTATCCTCCGTCTAGTTTATGTAGTGCTTGGCGAAGCCCTACGGAGATTGTTCTTCATCACCAACCGTCACCACACAGTCGTGCTACTGGAACTCATCTACTACTTCGCCCCTCTTGCTGGATCGAGAAGGCGAGGACGTCATCGAGCTGATCGTGTGCTGAACGCGGAGGTGCCGTACGTTCGGTACTTGATTGGGATGGATCGTGAAGGTATAGGACTACATCAACTTCGTTGGTAAACGCTTCTTCTTAGCGATCTTCAAGGGTATGAAGATGCTCTCCCCCTCTCGTAGATATGCATCTCCATGGATAGATCTTGCGTGTTCATAGAATTTTTTTGCTTTCCATGCAATGTTCCCCAACAGTGGCATCCGAACCAGGTCTATGCATAGATGATATGCACAAGTAGAACAGAAAGAGTTGTGGGCGGTGAGGTTCATACTGCTTACCACCAATGTCTTATTTTGATTCGGTGCCATTGTGGGATCAAGCGGCCCGGACCAACCTTACATGTCCACGCGCATGAGACCGGTTCCACCAACAGACATGCAACATAAAGGTGGCTGGCGGGTGTCTGTTTCTCCTACTTTAGTTGAATCGAATTTGACTACAGCTGGTCCTTGAAGAAGGTTAAAACAGCAAACTTGATGAATCACCATTGTGGTTTTTGCGTCATTAAGAATGGTTCTTGCTAGAAGCCCGTAGCAGCCGCGTAAAACTTACAGCAACAAAGTAGAGGTCGTCTAACTTGTTTTTGCAGGGCATGTTGTGATGTGATATGGTCAAGATATGATGTGATGTATGTTGATGTATGAGATGATCATGTTTTGTAATATCGACAACCGGCAGGAGCCTTAGGGTTGTCTCTTTATTGTGTGGAGTGCAAGCGCCATGTAATTGCTTTACTTTATCACTATGCGCTAGCGATAGCTGTAGAAGCAATAGTTTGTGTGACGACCTTGACGCCACTATGCTGCAATGGAGATCAAGGTGTCAAGCCGGTGATGATGGAGATCATGAAGATTCTTTGGAGATAGATATCAAAAGCACAAGATGATGATGGCCATATCATGTCACATATTTTGATTGCATGTGATGTTTATCCTTTATGCATCTTATTTTGCTTAGAACGGTGGTAGCATTATATAGATGATCCCTTCACTTAATTTCAAGATAAAAGTGTTCTCCTTGAGTATGCACCATTGCTACAGTTCGTCGTTTCGAGACATCACGTGATGATCGGGTGTGATAGACTCCATGTTCACATACAACGGGTGTAAGACAGTTTTGCACATGCAGAATACTTTGGGTTATACTTGACGAGCCTAGAATATACAGACATGGTCTCAGAACACTGGGGACCGAAAGGTCGAACGTGAGTCATATAGTAGATATGATCAACATAGAGATGTTCACCATTGATGACTCCCCATCTCACGTGATGATCGGACATGGGTTAGTTGATTTGGATCACGTATCACTTAGATAACTTGAGGGATGTTTATTTAAGTGGGAGTTCATTAGTAATTTGATTAATTGAACGCAATTTATCATGAAATTAGTCTTAAAGTTTTGTATATCTATGTTGTAGATCAATGGCCCGAGCTACCATTCCCTTGAATTTTAATGCGTTCCTAGAGAAAGCTAAGTTGAAAGATGATGGTAGCAACTACACGGACTAGGTCCGTAACTTGAGGATTATCCTCATTGCCGCACAGAGGAATTATGTCCTTGATGCACCACTAGGTGAAAGGCCTGCTGCAGGAGCTGAAGCTGATGGTATGAACGTCTAGCAAACTCGATCTGATGACTACTCAATAGTTTAGTGTGCCATGCTTTACGGCTTAGAACCAGGACTTCAAAGACGTTTTGAACGTCATGGAGCATATTAGATGTTCCAAGAGTTGAAGTTAATATTTCAAGAAAATGCCCGGGTTGAGAGATATGAAGTCTCCAACAAGTTCTATAGCTGCAAGATGGAGGAGAACGGTTCTGTCAGTGAACACATACTCAAAATGTCTGGGTATCATAACCACTTGACTCAGTTGGGAGTTGAACTTCCAGTTGATAGTGTTGTTGACATAGTTATTAAATCACTACCACCAAGCTACAAAGGCTTCATGATGAACTATAATATGCAAGGGATGAATAAAATGATTCCTGAGCTCTTCGCAAGGCTTAAGGCTGTGGAGGTAGAAATCAAGGAGCATCAAGTGTTGATGGTTAACAAGACAACTAGTTTCAGGAAAAATGGCAAGGGAAAGAAAGGGAACTTCAAGAATAATGGCAAGCAAGTTGCCACTCCCGGGAAAAATCCCAAAGCTGGACCCAAGCCTGAAACTGAGTGCTTATACTTCAAACGGACTGGTCACTCGAAGCCGAACTACCCCAAATACTTGGCAGATAAGAAGGATGGCAAAGTGAACAAAGGTATATGTGATATACATGTTATTGATGTGTACCTTACTAATGCTCGTAGTAGCGCATGTGTATTCGATACTGGTTCGATTGCTCATATTTGTAACTCGAAACAGGAGCTACGGATTAAACTAAGATTGCCTAAGGACGAAGTGACTATGCGCGTCAGGAATGGTTCCAAGGTCGATGTGATCATTGTCGGCATGCTACCTCTACATCTACCTTCAGGATTAGTTTTAGATTTGAATAATTGTATTTGGTGCCAGCGTTGAGCATGGACATTATATCTGGATCTTGTTTAATGTGAGACGGTTATTCAATTAAATTAGAGAATAATGGTTGTTCTTTTATATGAGTAATATATCTTTTATGGTCATGCACCCTTGAAGAATGGTCTATTCTTATTGAATCTCGATCGTAGTGATACACATATTCATAATATTGATGCCAAAAGATGCAAAGTTGATAATGATAGTGCAACATATTTGTGGCACTGCCATTTAGGTCATATTGGTGTAAAGCGCATGAAGAAACTCCATGCAGATGGACTTTTGGAATCACTTGATTATGAATCATTTGATACTTATGAACCACGCCTCATGGGCAAGATGACTAAAACTCCGTTCTTCGGAACAATGGAGCGAGCTAATGACTTATCGGAAATAATACATACCATTGTATGCGGTCTGATGAGTGCTGAGGCACACGGCGAGTATCGTTATTTTCTGACCTTCACAGATAATTTGAGTAGGTATGGGTATATCTACTTGATGAAACACAAGTCTGAAACATTTGAAAAGTTCAAAGAATTTCAAAGTGAAGTAGAGAATCATCGTAACAAGAAAATAGAGTTTCAACGATCTGGTCGCGGAGGCGAATATTTGAGTTACGAGTTTGTCCTTCATTTAAAACAATGTGGAATTGTTTCACAACTCACGCCACCTAGAACATCACAGCGTAATGGTGTGTCTGAATGTCGTAACCATACTTTATTGGATATGGTGGGTTCTATGATGTCTCTTACCGATTTACCACTATCATTTTGGGGTTACGCATTAGAGACAATCGCATTCACATTAAATAGGGCACCGTCTAAATCCATTGAGATGACACCATATGAACTATGGTTTGGCAAGAAACCTAAGCTATCATTTCTTAAAGTTTGGGGTTGGGACACTTATGTCAAAAGGCTTCAGCCTGATAAGCTCGAACCCAAATCGGAGAAGTGCGTCTTCATAGGATACCCTAAGGAAACAATTGGGTACACCTTCTACCACAGATCTGAAGGCAAGATCTTTGTTGCCAACAATGGAACATTTCTAGAGAAGGAGTTTCTCTGGAAAGAAGTGATTGGGAGGAAAGTAGAACTTGATGAGGTAATTGTACCTTCTCTCAATTTGGAAAGTAGCACAACAGAGAAATATGTTCCCGTGATGTCTACACCAACTAGAGAGGAAGCTAATGATGATGATCATGAAACTTCGGATCAAATTACTACTGGACCTCGTAGGTCGAACAGATCACGTTCCGCACCAGTGTGGTACGGTAATCCTGTCCTGGAAGTCATGTTACTAGACCATGTCTGCCTACGAACTATGAAGAAGCTATGATGAGCCCAGATTCCGATAAATGGTTTGAGGCCATGAAATCTGAGATAGGATCCATGTATGAGAACAAAGTGTGGACTTTGGTGTACTTGCTCGATGATCGGCAAGCCATTGAGAATAAATGGATCTTCAAGAAGAAGATAGACATTGATGGTAATGTCACCATCTACAAAGCTCGACTTGTCACAAAAGATTTTCGACAAGTTCAAGGGGTTGACTACGGTGAGACCTTCTCACCCGTAGCGATGCTTAAGTCAGTCCGAATCATCTTAGCAATTGCCGTATTTTATAATTATGAAATTTGGCAAATGGATGTCAAATCTGCATTCCTTAATGGATTTCTTAAAGAAGGGTTGTATATGATGCAACCAGAAGGTTTTGTCGATACTAAAGTTGCTAACAAAGTGTGCAGGCTCCAGCGATCCATCTATGGACTGGTGCAAGCATCTCGGAGTTGGAATATACACTTTGATGAGGTGATCAAAGCATATGGTTTTGTATAGACTTATGGTGTAGCCTGTATTTACAAGAAAGTGAGAGGGAGCTATGTAGCATTTCTGATATTATATGTGGATGACATATTGTTGACTGGAAATGATATAGAATTTCTGGATGGCATAAAAGGATATTTGAATAAGAATTTTTCAATGAAAGACCTCGGTGAAGCTGCTTACATATTGAGCATCAAGATCTGTAGAGATAGATCAAGACGCTTAATAGGACTTTCATGAAGCACATACCTTGATAAAGTTTTGAAGAAGTTCAAAATGGATCAGTCAAAGAAAGGGTTCTTGCCTGTATTAGAAGGTGTGAAGTTGAGTCAGACTCAAAGCCCGTGAAAGGATCGAGAAGGGGTGTCTAGAGGGGGGTGATTAGACACTAAGCGCTAAAAGTTGCAGTTTTTAATTTTCTTAAGTTGAAGTGGAGTTTAGGCACAAGTTTAACAAACACAATACATATCAAGAAAGCATGCAAAGAGTATATGAGCAGCGGAAAGTAAAGCATGCAACTTGCAAGAATGTAAAGGGAAGGGTTTGGAAGATTCAAACGCAATTGGAGACACGGATGTTTTTGTCATGGTTCCGATAGGTGGTGCTACCGTACATCCACGTTGATGGAGACTTCAACCCACGAAGGGTAATGGTTGCGCGAGTCCACGGAGGGCTCCACCCACGAAGGGTCCATGAAGAAGCAACCTTGTCTATCCCACCATGGCCATCGCCCATGAAGGACTTGCCTCACTAGCGGTAGATCTTCACGAAGTAGGCGATCTCCTTGCCCTTACAAACTCCTTGGTTCAACTCCACAATCTTGTCGGAGGCTCCCAAGTGACACCTAGCCAATCTAGGAGGCACCACTCTCCAAGAAGTAACAAATGGTGTGTTGATGATGAACTCCTTGCTCTTGTGCTTCAAATGATAGTCTCCCCAACACTCAACTCTCTCTCACATGATTTGGATTTGGTGGAAAGACGATTTGAGTGGAAAGCAACTTGGGAAGGCTAGAGATCAAGATTCATATGGTAGGAATGGAATATCTTGGTCTCAACACAAGTGTAGGTGGTTCTCTCTCAGAAAAAGTAGGTTGGAAGTGTAGGTTCGTTCTGATGGCTCTCTCCCCAAATGAAGAGGTAGTGGAGGGGTATTTATAGCCTCCACACAAAATCTAACCATTACACATAACTTCCCAAACTCAATGGAACCGAATGGTTAAACTCGGTCGGACCGATTCAGCAAAGCTAGTGACCGTTAGGGTTTTCGGTGGGACCGACATTCAACTCGGTAGGACCGATATGATTAGGGTTAGGGCATAACGTAATCTTGGTGAGACCGATTTTGGTAATAAGCTAACCAGAGAGTTGGTCAGGTAACGGTGAGACCGATCGCTCATTTTGGTGAGACCGAAATGTTACAAAAGGGAAACAGAGAGTTTACATTGCAATCTCGGTGGGACCAATCGCAAGTTTCGGTGAGACCGAAAGTATTGCAATAGGCAACAGAGAGTTTGCAATCCCATCTCAGTGAGACCGATTTGCCGAGGATTTGTCCAAGTAAGGGCAGCACCCAAGCACCGGTCAACCCACATACCAAATTATCAAAGTACTGAACGCGAATCATATGAACGTGATGAAAACTAGCTTGACGATATTCCCATGTGTCCTCGGGAGCACTTTACATCTTATAAGAGTTTGTCCAGGCTTGTCCTTTGCTACAAAAAGGATTGGTCCACCTTGCTGCACCTTATTTACTTTTGTTACTTGTTGCTCCTTACAAATTATCCTATCACAAAACTATCTGTTACCACTTATTTCAGTACTTGCAGAGAATACCTTGCTGGAAATCGCTTATCATTTCCTTCTGCTCCTCGTTGGGTTCGACACTCTTACTTATCGAAAGGACTACAATAGGTCCCCTATACTTGTGGGTCATCAAGACTCTTTTCTAGCGCCATTGCCGGGGAGTGAAGCGCCTTTGGTAGGTGGAATTTGGTAAGGAAAAATGTATATAGTGTGCTGAAATTTACTATTACTTATTACCATGGAAAGTAATCCTCTGAGGGGCTTTTTCGGAGTATCTTCACCCCGACCAGTAGAGCAAAGAGTTTCTCCTCAACCTACTGAACCTACTGAAAATGAAAATGCTTGCTTTGAAGTTCCTGCGGGTATGATAGAAAAACTGCTAGCTAATCCCTTTTTAGGAGATGGAACAAAACATCCTGATGAACATCTGATATATGTGGATGAAGTTTGTGGATTATTTAAGCTTGCAGGTGTACCCGGAGATGTTGTTAAGAAGAAGGTCTTCCCTTTATCTATGAGGGGAGATGCATCGACATGGTATAGGCTATGTGATGATATGAGGTCTTGGAATTACAAACGATTGAAATTGGAATTTCATCAGAAGTTTTATCCTATGCATCTTATTCATCGTGATCGCAATTACATATATAATTTTTGGCCTCGCGAAGGAGAAAGCATCGCTCAAGCTTGGGGGAGGCTTAAGTCAATGTTATATTCATGCCCCAATCATGAGCTCTCAAGAGAAATGATTATTCAAATTTTTTATGCTCGGCTTTCTGGTAGCAATCGCACCATGCTTGATACTTCTTGTGCTGGCTCTTTTATGATGAAGACTATTGAATTCAAATGGGATTTATTGCAAAGAATTAAACGCAACTCTGAAGATTGGGACCTCGACAATGGTAAGGAGTCAGGTATGACACCTAGTTTTGATTGTGTTAAATCTTTTATGGATATCGATATTTTTCGTAAATTTAGCACTAAATATGGACTTGACTCTGAGATAGTAGCTTATTTCTGTGAATCTTTTGCTACTTATATTGTTCTCCCCAAGGAGAAGTGGTTTAAATATCATCCTCCCATAGAAGTAAAAGTAACTGCACCTATTAAAGTTGAAGAAAAGAGTATTACTTACAATGATCATATTGTTCCTACTTCTTATGTTGAGAAACCACCTTTCCCTGTTAGGATAAAGGATCATGCTAAAGCTTCAACTGTGGTTCATAAAAGCAATATTAAAACATATACACCTCCTGAGCAAGTTAAAGTTGAACCTAATATTGCTATTGTTAAAGATGTCTTGTCTGATAATATAGATGGGCATGTTATTTATTTCTGTAATGAAATTGCTAGAATTGCTAAACCCCGTGATAAAGATAAACCTACACATGTGATAGGCATGCCTGTTATTTCTGTTAAAATAGAAGATCATTGTTATCATGGCTTATGTGATATGGGTGCCAATGCTAGTGCAATACCTTATTCCTTATACAAAGAAGTTATGCATGATATTGCACCTGCTGAGATGGAAGATATTGATGTCACAACTAAACTTGCCAATAGAGATACTATTTCACCAATGGGAATTGTTAGAGATGTTGAAGTCTTGTGTGGGAAAACTAAATATCCTGCTGATTTTCTTGTTCTTGGTTCCCCACAAGATAGCTTTTGTCCCATTATATTTGGTAGACCCTTCTTAAATACTGTTAATGCTACCATAGATTTCAAAAGAGATGTTGTTACTATCGGTTTAGATGATATGACTCATGAATTTAATTTTTCTAAATTTAGTAGACAACACCGTGAAGAAGAATTACCTAGCAAGGATGAAATTATTGGTCTTGCTTCTATTGCCGTACCTCCTAGCGATCCTTTAGAACAATATGTGCTAGACCATGAAAATGATATGTTTATGAATGAAAGAAGGGAATTAGATGAAGTATTGTTTAAACAGGAACCTATGCTGAAAAACAATTTACCTGTTGAAATCCTAGGGGATCCTCCCCCACCCAAGGGTGATCCCGTGTTTGAGCTTAAACAGTTACCTGATACTCTTAAATATGCTTATCTTGATGAGAAAAAGATATATCCTATTATTATTAGTGCTAACCTTTCAGAACATGAAGAAGAGAGATTATTGAAAACTCTGAAGAAGCACCGTGCTGCTATTGGGTATACTCTTGTTGATCTTAAAGGCATTAGTCCCACTCTATCTCAACATAAAATTAATTTGGAAGAAGATGCTAAACCAGTTTGTGATCATCAACGCCGGCTGAATCCTAAAATGAAAGAAGTGGTAAGAAAGGAGATACTAAAGCTCCTTGACACAGGTATAATTTATCCCGTTGCTGATAGTCAATGGGTAAGCCCTGTCCATTGTGTCCCTAAGAAAGGAGGTATTACTGTTGTTCCTAATGATAAAGATGAATTGATTCCTCAAAGAATTATTACAGGTTATAGGATGGTAATTGATTTCCGCAAATTAAATAAGGCTACTAAAAAGGATCATTACCCCTTACCTTTTATCGATCAAATGCTAGAAAGATTATCCAAACATACACATTTTTGCTTTCTAGATGGTTATTCTGGTTTCTCTCAAATACCTGTGTCAACCAAAGATCAATCAAGGACTACTTTTACATGCCCTTTTGGTACTTTTGCTTATAGACATATGCCTTTTGGTTTATGTAATGCACCTGCTACCTTTCAAAGATGCATGATGGCTATATTCTCTGACTTTTGTGAAAATATTTGTGAGGTTTTCATGGATGATTTTTCTGTCTATGGATCTTCTTTTGATGATTACTTGAGCAACCTTGATCGAGTTTTGCAGAGATGTGAAGAAACTAATCGTGTCTTGAATTGGGAAAAGTGCCACTTTATGGTTAATGAACGTATTGTCTTGGGGCATAAAGTTTCTGAAAGAGGTATTGAAGTTGATAAAGCCAAGGTTGATGCTATTGAAAAGATGCCATGTCCCAAGGACATCAAAGGTATAAGAAGTTTCCTTGGTCATGCCGGTTTTTATAGGAGGTTCATTAAGGACTTCTCAAAAATTTCTCGGCCTTTGACTAATTTTTTACAAAAAGATATACCATTTGTTTTTGATGATGATTGTGTAGAAGCATTTGAAATACTTAAGAAGGCATTGATCTCTGCACCTATTGTTCAGCCACCTGATTGGAATTTACCCTTTGAAATTATGTGTGATGCTAGTGATTATGCTGTAGGTGTTGTTCTAGGATAAAGAGTTGATAAGAAACTAAATGTTATTCAATATGCTAGTAAAACTTTAGACAATGCTCAAAGAAATTATGCTACCACTGAAAAGGAATTCTTAGCGGTTGTATTTGCTTGTGATGAGTTTAGACCTTATATTGTTGATTCTAAAGTAACTATTCACACTGATCATGCTGCTATTAAATATCTTATGGAAAAGAAAGATTCTAAACCTAGACTTATTAGATGGGTTCTCTTACTACAAGAATTTGATTTGCATATTGTTGATACAAAAGGAGCTGAGAACCCCGTTGCAGACAACTTGTCTAGGTTAGAAAACGTGCTTGATGACCCACTACCTATTGATGATAGCTTTCCTGATGAGCAATTAAATGTCATAAATGCTTCTCATACTGCTCCATGGTATGCTGACTATGCTAATTACATTGTTACTAAGTTTATACCACCTAGTTTCACATACCAGCAAAAGAAAAAGTTCTTCTATGATTTGAGGCATTACTTTTGGGATGACCCACATCTTTATAAAGAAGGAGTAGATGGTGTTATTAGACGTTGTGTACCTGAGCATGAACAGGAACAGATCCTACACAAGTGTCACTCCAAATCTTTTGGAGGACACCATGCTGGAGATAGAACTGCACATAAGGTACTGCAATCTGGGTTTTATTGGCCTACTCTCTTCAAGGATGCCCGTAAGTTTGTCTTATCTTGTGATGAATGTCAAAGAATTGGTAATATTAGTAGACGTCAAGAAATGCCTATGAGTTATTCACTTTTTATTGAACCATTTGATGTTTGGGGCTTTGACTTTATGGGACCTTTTCCTTCCTCTAATGGTTATACACATATTTTAGTTGTTGTTGATTATGTTACTAAGTGGGTAGAAGCTATTCCAACTAGTAGTGCTGATCATAACACCTCTATTAAGATGCTTAAAGAAGTTATTTTTCCAAGATTTGGAGTCCCTAGATATTTAATGGCTGATGGTGGTTCACATTTTATTCATGGTGCTTTCCGTAAAATGCTTGCTAAATATGATGCTAATCATAGAATTGCATCTCCTTATCACCCTCAATCTAGTGGTCAAGTAGAATTGAGTAATAGAGAACTTAAATTAATTTTGCAAAATACTGTTAATAGGTCCAGAAAGAATTGGTCCAAGAAACTTGATGATGCATTATGGGCCTATAGAACTGCATATAAAAATCCTATGGGTATGTCTCCGTATAAAATGGTCTATGGAAAAGCATGTCACTTACCTCTCGAACTAGAACACAAGGCTTATTGGGCTATTAAAGAACTTAATTATGATTTTAAACTTGCCGGTGAGAAGAGGTTATTTGATATTAGCTCACTTGATGAATGGAGAACCCAAGCCTATGAAAATGCCAAGTTGTTTAAAGAAAAAGTTAAGAGATGGCATGACAAAAGGATACAAAAGCGTGAGTTTAATGTAGGTGACTATGTATTGTTATACAACTCTCGTTTAAGATTTTTTTGCAGGAAAACTCCTCTCTAAATGGGAAGGCCCTTACGTTATCGAGGAGGTCTACCGTTCCGGTGCCATAAAAATCAACAACTTCGAAGGTACCAATCCGAAGGTGGTGAACGGTCAAAGAATCAAACACTATATCTCAGGTAATCCCGTAAATGTTGAAACCAATGTTATCGAAACCGTAAACCCGGAGGAATACAGAAAGGACACTTTCAGGAACGTTTCAGACACCGAAAAGGAATAGGTATGTGATACGGTAAGTAAACCGACTCCAAAATAGTTTTTAAGGCAATATTTCTCCGTTTTGGAATATTTAGAAAAAATAGAAAAATAAGCAGCAGTCCGGGAAGGACACGAGGGCTCCACGAGGGTGGAGGGCGTGCCCCCTACCTCGTGGGCACCTCGTGTGCTCTCCGGACTCCGTTTTCGTACACGACACGTATTTTGGTCGGTAAAAATTCATTATATAATCTCCCGGGGGTTTTGACTCCCGTGTCAAGCAAAAATCTCTTGTCTTTGTTTCGAGTTATTGTCTGTCAGGGTTGTCAAGGCCAGGCACTATGTCGTCTCCCTCCTCCTCCAACCATGAGGGCAATGATGCTTGGCTAATGAAGATAGAGCTGAAGAGAGAAGAACCTATGGAGATCAACAAGGATGAAGGGATCAAGAAGGCCATGGAGGACCAAGTTCCAGCAACAGAAGACACCCTTCAACTGGATCACAATCTTCTTACCCCAACAGAAATCGAAGCTTTCAAGATGATTGAGTTGGCTCGTATACAAAATAAGTATCTCACACGTGAAAATTTTTTGTTGAAGGAGCATATCATCGCACTCAAGGGCATTATCCGCAAGTTAGAAGACCTCCTACGCTCGATGTGCGACTATCCATCATCAACAACCCCACCTTCTTCACCAGCAAAGGAGATATAATCACATGGGTATGGGCACTCCACTTGGCAACTGCCAAGCTTGGGGGAGTGCCCCGGTATCGTATCACCATCACTTTATCTTTACCGTTTTTCTTAGTTCGATCCTTTTGATAATATCTTGATCTACTAGAATAAAAGTTCTTAATATGATCTAGTCGTGAGTTTTGCTTTATTATCCTTCTATGTAATCGAGTCCGTGAGCTATATAATAAAGATTAGTGTTGTGTCAAGGGCTTGATTATTTTGCCATGATCGTATAGGAATAAAAGAAAAGAGAAAGAAATAAAAATAAACAAAGGGATCATATGAGTCTTATGGAGAGTAATGAGCTCACATAGAAAGAGTATGATGAATAAAAGTTATTGAGGGTTGACAAACACAGTTTTGATCATCGTTGCAATTAATAGGAAGTAATAAAGAAAGAGAGGTCTTCACATATAGATATACTATCTCGGACATCTTTTATGATTGTGAGCACTCATTAAATATGGCATGCTAAAGAGTTGACATTGAACAAGGAAGACAACATAATGGGTTATGTTTTCTTACATCTGAGATGAATTATATTGTCTTGGATCTTCCAACATGATGAGATTGCCTTTCCCCCTCATTCTAGCAAAATTCATTGCACCAAGTAGAGATAATACTTGTGCTTCCAAATACCCTTAAATTAGTCTTGCCATAAGAGTCCACCATATCTACCTATGGATTGAATAAGACCCTTCAAGTAAGTTGTCATTGGTGCAAAGCAATAAAAATTGCTCTTTAAATATGTATGATTGATTGGTGTGGAGGAAATAAGCTTTATACGATCGTGTGATATGGAAGTAATAAAAGCGACATACTGCATAATAAAGGTCCATATCACAGGTGGCAATATAAAGTGATGTTCTTTCGCATTAAGATTTTGTGCATCCAACCATAAAAGCGCATGACAACCTCTGCTTCCCTCTGCGAAGGGCCTATCTTTTACTTTTATCTCCTACATTGCATAAGAGTCACGGTGATTTTCACCCTTCCTTTTTACACTTTATCCTTTGGCAAGCACAATATGTTGGAAAGATCCTGGTATATATGGCTAATTGGATGTGAGTTTTCATGAACTATTACTGTTGACATTACCCTTGAGGTAAAATGTTGGGAGGCAAAACTATAAGCCCCTATCTTTCTCTGTGTCCGATTAAAACTCCATACCCATAGGTATTGCATGAGTGTCAGCAATTGTGAAAGACTATATGATAGTTGAGTATGTGGACTTGCTGAAAAGCTCTTATACATTGACTCTTTCATATGTTATGATAAATTGCAATTGCTTCAATGACTGAGATTATAGTTTGTTAGTTTTCATTGAAGTTTAAGATTCATACTTGATATTGTGATTGAATTATTACTCTAGCATTAGAGATTATATGACAAAGAATTATATGAGTTGTTGTTCTAAGAATGATCATGATGCCCTCATGTCTGTATTTTATTTTCATCGACACCTCTATCTCTAAACATGTGGACATATTTTTCGATTTCGGCTTTTCACTTGAGGACAAGCGAGGTCTAAGCTTGGGGGAGTTGATACGTCCATTTTGCATCATGCTTTTATATCAATATTTATTGCATTATGGGCTGTTATTACACATTATGTCACAATACTTATGCCTATTCTCTCTTATTTTACAAGGTTTACATAAAGAGGGAGAATGCCGGCAGCTGGGATTCTGGGCTGGAAAAGGAGCAAATATTAGAGACCTATTCTGCAGAGCTCCAGAAGTCCTGAAACTTCACGGAAGATGTTTTCAAAATATATAAAAAATACTGAGAGCAAGAACTTCACCAGGGGGGCCACACCCTGCCCATGAGGGTGGGGGCGCGCACTACCCCCCTGGGCGCGCCCCCTACTTCGTGGGCCCCCTGCTGGCCCTCCGGTGGCCATCTTCTGCTATATGGAGTCTTTCGATGGGAAAAAATGATAAGCCATCTTCTCGGACGAAACTCCGCCGCCACGAGGCGAAACCTTGGCGGAATCAATCTAGGGCTCTGGCAGAGCTGTTCTGTCGGGGAAACTTCCCTCCCGGAGGGGGAAATCATCGCCATCGTCATCACCAACTCTGCTCTCATCGGGAGAGGGCAATCTCCATCAACATCTTCATCAGCACCATCTCATCTCAAAACCCTAGTTCATCTCTTGTATCCAATTCTTGTCTTCAAGTCCGGGATTGGTGCTAGTAGGTTGCAAGTAGTGTTAATTACTCCTTGTAGTTGATGCTAGTTGGTTTAATTGGTGGAAGATCATATGTTCAGATCCTATATGCATATCAATACCCCTCTGATTATGAACATGTTTATGCTTTGTGATTAGTTACTTTTGTTCCTGAGGACATGGGAGAAGTCTTGCTATTAGTAGTCATGTGAATTTGGTATTCGTTCGATATTTTGATGAGATGTATGTTGTCTCTCCTCTAGTGGTGTTACATGACACTTCACCATTATTTGGGCCTAGAGGAAGGCATTGGGAAGTAATAAGTAGATGATGGGTTGCTAGAGTGACAGAAGCTTAAACCCTAGTTTATGTGTTGCTTCGTAAGGGGCTGATTTGGATCCATATGCTTCATGCTATGGTTAGGTTTACCTTAATACTTTTCTTGTATTTGCGGATGCTTGCAATAGAGGTTAATCATAAGTGGGATGCTTGTCCAAGTAAGGGCAGCATCCAAGCACCGGTCCACCCACATACCAAATTATCAAAGTACCGAACGTGAATCATATGAACGTGATGAAAACTAGCTTGACGATATTCCCATGTGTCCTCGGGAGCGCTTTCCATCTTATAAGAGTTTGTCCAGGCTTGTCCTTTGCTACAAAAAGGATTGGGCCACCTTGCTGCACCTTATTTACTTTTGTCCCTTGTTGCTCGTTACAAATTATCCTATCACAAAACTATCTGTTATCACTTATTTCAGTACTTGCAGAGAATACCTTGCTGGAAACCGCTTATCATTTCCTTCTGCTCCTTGTTGGGTTCGACACTCTTACTTATCGAAAGGACTATGATAGATCCCCTATACTTGTGGGTCATCATAGAGTGAGTACTAAGTACCACATTGGATAAAGACATGTCCCCAAAGGTAAAGATATGCAATAAATTCAAGGATTTCCTTCCCTTAGATGTCCTGCTCCCCCTGAATCTAACATGGGATATTGGGAGAAGATAGGGAACAAAAAATCAGAGCAAACATAGAGATCAAAGGAAATAAATAGAGCTAATGCAATCAAGCAAATATGAACATGTATTTCCCCTCTTGAAGACATGTGACTTCTCTCCTCTTGAACACCAAGCATCTGGGGTCTCTTTCTTCCCTAGGGTATTCTCTCCCCCTATAGATATGATTAAGCTTTGATGTGATGATCTCTCTCTCCCCCTTTGACATCAATTTCCAATAAGGGTTCTTCTGGATTTTTTTCATGATGGGTTTGGTCCTTGAGTCACAGAACAAAGCAGCAATTTGAGTAGGATGCTGGTCGAGGACAAGATTCATTGAGTGAAGCTGGATTCAAAAAGAATTCAGAAACAAGTGGCAAGATGTTTTTCCTGCAGTGAGATCAGTAGCACCGAGTTTGGTGCTTCGGTGGCACCGAAAGGGTTCGGTTGGACCGAAGTAAACAGCCCGGTGTAACCGAGTTCATCACAGAGAAAACACTTGTCACCTCAGCTCACTAGACAAGTAAGATCTCACAAGGATTTGCAAGGAATTTAATGCAAAAAATGCAGAACACAAAAGAAAATAGAAGAAACTAAAAAGAATCTAGATGAAGTTTTTTTTGAAGAGGGAAACAAGTATGCATGAGACAAATGCAAGAGCACAGAAAAGAACACAAGAGAACTTCATCTAGAATTGGGCGGTGACAAAGTCACCTATGTTAGAGTATATTGACTTAGGAGTCATGTGAGATCACTTGATCTTTGGTCATACTCATCGTTTAAGTTCAAAATGGGGTTACCATTTTTTGTTAAAGCATCTTGATGTATTCACATCTTGTTGAGTTGCTTTATCCCATGACTTGGAGTAAAGCTTCTCTAAGATGGAATAACATACCTTGGGTGGTGGTGTTGATTATGATCATGTACTTGAACTTGTGAGGGTTGCTCAAGGTTGATGTAGCTCATCAAGAGTTGGGAGCATCACTTGAAGTTTGAGTCCATCTACCTACATGGGTTAGTTTTTGCAAGGAAGATCACTTGTGTATCCAAAATGACAATCATGATAGAATTTGTCAAAGGATATGTTTGAATGGTTGCGTGCTTCCTTGTCTTCATCCACCATTGTGAAGTGACTTGGTGATATAGAAATTGCTCAAGACGTGAGTGAGTTGCAATCTCATAGATTTCGATTCGTCCAAGTACCTACACGGGTTAGATAGTATCCAAGGTGCAAATATATCCAAGACATAAGATAGTCAACATAAGAGAAATATCAAGGATTAGTCATAGGCTCATGCCTTGCATGTATTAAATGGAGTTCCTAATCCAAGTTTGAAGCATCAATGATGTTCAATTCACCTCTTAACCTGCAAAACACTTTCTCATCAAGTGGTTTGGTAAATATATCCGCCAATTTCTTATCGGTGCGAACATGCTTAAGATTAATGTCCCCTTTGGCAACATGATCTCGAATGAAATGATGACGAACTTCAATATGCTTAGTTCGAGAATGTTGCACGGGGTTGTGAGCAATTTTAATAGCACTTTCATTGTCACATAGCAATGGAACATGTTTCACATATATTCCATAATCTTTAAGAGTTTGGGTCATCCAAAGTAATTGAGCACAACATGATCCAGCGGCAATGTATTCTGCTTCGGCGGTGGATAAGGATACCGAGTTTTGTTTCTTGGAAGACCAAGACACAAGAGATCTACCAAGAAATTGACAAGTACCCGAAGTGGACTTTCTATCAACCTTGTCACCGGCATAGTCCGAATCGGAGTACCCAACAAGATCAAAGGAAGCCCTTTTTGGATACCAAATGCCAAAAATTGGTGTATGGATTAAGTATCTCACTATCCTTTTCACGGCCTTAAGATGACATTCTTTAGGAGCGGCTTGATATCGTGCACATATGCACACACTTAGCATAATATCGGGGTGTGAAGCACATAGATATAACAATGAACCAATCATAGAGCGATAAACCTTTTGATCAACTGGTTCACCATCTTTGGTTAAATCAAGATGTCCACTAGTAGGCATGGGTGTAATCATACCTTTGCATTCCTGCATATTAAACTTCTTGAATAAGTCCTTGGTGTACTTCGTTTGAGATACAAAGTTGCCTTCCTTAGTTTGCTTGATTTGCAAACCGAGAAAGAATTTGAGTTCACTCATCATCGACATATCAAACTTCTCCGACATCAGCTTTCCAAACTTTTCACTAAAATGAGGGTTAGTTGATCCAAATATAATATCATCGACATAAATTTGGCATACAAAAAGTTCTCCATTAACCCTTTTAGTAAAAAGAGTAGAATCTATTTTTCCAATTTCAAAGCCTTTTTCAATAAGGAACTTGGTCAATCATTTATACCATGCTCTAGGAGCTTGTTTAAGACCATAAAGAGCTTTGTGAAGTTTGTAAACATGATTAGGTTTCTTAGGATTGACAAATCCGGGAGGTTGCTTAACATAAACTTCATCCTAAATTTCACCATTTAGAAAAGCACTTTTAATGTCCATTTGGTACAAGGTGATATCATGATGATTAGCATAGGCAAGTAAGATGCGAATGGACTCAAGTATAGAAACGGGGGCATATCTCTCACCATAGTCCATACCTTCGACTTGAGTGTAGCCTTGAGCGACTAGGCATGCTTTGTTGTGGACGACTTGACCATCTTCATCTTGCTTGTTGCGAAACACCCATTTGGTACCAATGATGTTGTGGTTGTTGTCGGGCTTTTCAACCAATGTCCACACTTGATTTCTCTCAAAGTTGCGTAGCTCTTCATGCATATCATTTATCCAATCCGGATCTTCCAATGCTTCTTCAACCTTCATAGGTTCAATGCGAGAGATGAATGAATAGTGTTCTCAAAATTTCGCTAAACGAGTTTTTGAGCGAGTGATTCTCCCGGTTTGGATATCATTGTAGATTTTCTCGACGGGATGGTCTTTAGCAATTCTTTGTCGAACTCGTGAAAGCTTTTGCTTGGATCTTGGTTGAACATCTTCTTCATCTTGTTCTTCTTCTTGGCCTTCTTCGTTGTTGACGTTGTCGTTCTCTTGTCGTAGTGGAGAAGGAGGTCGTTGGTGTTCATCTTGATGCACTTCCTCGTTTTCTTCATCTTGATGTGTCCCACTTGTGGATGCTTCCATATCAACTCTTGGTTCACCTTGTCGTGAGGTAGAAGCTTCCACTTGGACGGACGAGGTACTCTCCTTCACCTCCGTTGGACGAATCTTGCCAATAGACAAGTCTTGGATTGCTTCCAAAGGGTCTTTGTCTCCT
Organism: Triticum urartu; assembly: GCF_003073215.2. Classification (NCBI taxonomy): domain Eukaryota; kingdom Viridiplantae; phylum Streptophyta; class Magnoliopsida; order Poales; family Poaceae; genus Triticum; species Triticum urartu. Next base: position 479,117,203 of record NC_053024.1, read on the forward strand.
ACATCAACTGGCAATTGCTCTACTTGCGAGCCATTAGATTCATCAAACTTCACATCTACCGTCTCTTCAACCTTTCGGGTGAAATTGTTGTAGACACGGTATGTGTGAGAGTTTGAGCCATAACCAAGTAGGAAACCTTCATGAGACTTAGGAGAAAATTTAGAATGACGATGTTTATCAAGAATGTAGCACTTTGAGCCGAATACTCGAAAGTATCCAACTTGTGGTTTGTTACCGGTGAGGAGCTTGTATGTCGTCTTGCCGAGTAGCTTGTGAAGATACAAGCGATTTGTTGCATGACAAGCTGTCTCAACCGCTTCCGCCCAAAAGTGCTTTGGCGTCTTGTACTCATCAAGAATCGTTCTCGCCATTTCAATGAGTGTTCGGTTCTTCCTCTCAACAACTCCATTTTGTTGAGGTGTGTATGTAGCCGAGAACTCATGTGAAATCCCTTCTTCGTCAAGAAAGGTGTCCACATTTGCGTTCTTGAACTCCGTTCCATTGTCACTGTGAACCTTCTTGATTTTCACTTCAAATTGATTTTGGGCCTTCCTAGCGAAGTTCTTGAAGATCTTTTGGACCTGCAATTTATCATCGAGAAAGAACACCCACGTAAATCTTGAAAAATCATCAACTATAACTAGACCAAAAGAATTTCCACTGAGACTTTTGTAAGCGTTAGGACCAAAAAGATCCATGCGAAGTAGCTCGAGTGGTCTTCTCATGGTCATGATGTTCTTCATGGGATGCCTTCCTCCAACCTGTTTACCTGCTTGACAAGCACTACAAAGTCTATCCTTATCAAATATGACATCGTTAACGCCAACGATATGATTTTCTTTAATAAGCTTGTCAAGGTTTCGCATACCAACATGACCTAATCGTCTATGACATAACCAACCTTTAGAGGATTTAGCAATTAAGCAAGTTCTAGGTTGAGCCTTTTTAGTGAAATCAACAATGTAAAGATCACCTCTACGTATTCTGGTAAAGACCATTTTACGATTGTCTCTACGAAACACTTGGCAATCTACTTCAGTGAATAAAACATTGAAACCGAAATCAGCAAGTCTAGATACTGAAAGTAAATTGTAGCCAAGAGATTCAACGAGCATGACATTTTGTATGGAGCTATCATGTGAGATGGCCACCTTACCTAGGCCAACCACCTTACCCTTTGAGTTATCACCAAAGGTGACATACTTTCGAGGGCCGTCGTTTTCAGCAAGCTCACGGAATTTATCTTTATCTCTGGTCATATGATCAGTACATCCACTATCAAGGACCCATTCCTTTCCTCCGGCCATGTAGCCGCGAAGATTTGCCATAAGACCAAAGTTTCTCATTGCATCATCAAGGTCATAGTCACTATCATCATCCTCATCAGAGTATTCATGTTCAACATCATCTTGTGATTGATCAATTCCTAGAGAGGGTAATTCATTAGATAAATGATCATTTCTATAGTTATCTTTATGAATTCTATTAGCTCTGGAAATGATATTGCTAATGATTCCAACATCTCCTTTGGCACTCGTAAGATTATTAAGCTCAAATAAGCAGTCACAAAAATTGGGATCATTGGAACTCATCTTAATCAAGGCAATGGATTTATGGAGAATTTCATCTAGATCTTTCACGGAATAATTTGGAAAGAGTTCCTCAAGAAATGTCCATATGGTGTAGGCACACTTAAGAGTAGGCAAACATCCAATCAAGTTTCTAGGCAAGCCTCTAGTGATAAGATTAAGAGTTCTAAGATTGCGAATCATGTCAATTGACTCATCAAGGGTAGGGTGCAAGGGATCAACATGAGGTGCACAAGGGCTAGCAATATACTTGCTCAGATGATATCCATTGAAAATCTCTAGCATTTCATTTTTCCACTCATGGAAATATTCTCCATCAAGAATAGGCACTCTACGTCTAAGACTCCCCAAAGTCGACTCATCCATCTTCCTCCAATGGTATTTAAACCAAAGCAATGGAGACCAAGGCTCTGATACCAATTGAAAGGATCGAGAAGAGGTGTCTAGAGGGGGGTGATTAGACACTGAGCGCTAAAAGTTGCAGTTTTTAATTTTCTTAAGTTGAAGTGGAGTTTAAGCACAAGTTTAACAAACACAATACATATCAAGTAAGCATGCAAATAGTATATGAGTAGCGGAAATTAAAGCATGCAACTTGCAAGAATGTAAAGGGAAGGGTTTGGAAGATTCAAACGCAATTGGAGACATGGGTGTTTTTGTTGTGGTTCCGATAGGTGGTGCTATCGTACATCCACGTTGATGGAGACTTCAACCCACCAAGGGTAACGGTTGCGCGAGTCCATGGAGGGCTCCACCCACGAAGGGTCCATGAAGAAGTAACCTTGTCTATCTCACCATGGCCATCGCCCACGAAGGACTTGCCTCACTAGCGGTAGATCTTCACGAAGTAGGCGATCTCCTTGCCCTTACAAACTCCTTGGTTCAACTCCAAAATCTTGCCGGAGGCTCCCAATTGACACCTAGCCAATCTAGGAGACACCACTCTCCAAGAAGTAACAAATGGTGTGTTGATGATGAACTCCTTGCTCTTGTGCTTCAAATGATAGTCTCCCCAACACTCAACTCTCTCTCTCACAGGATTTGGATTTGGTGGAAAGAAGATTTGAGTGGAAAGCAACTTGGGAAGGCTAGAGATCAAGATTCATATGGTAGGAATGGAATATCTTGGTCTCAACACAAGTGTAGGTGGTTCTCTCTCAGAAAAAGTAGGTTGGAAGTGTAGGTTCGTTCTGATGGCTCTCTCCACGAATGAAGAGGTGATGGAGGGGTATTGTCGGTGTCAAAACCGACGGATCTTGGGTAGGGGGTCCCGAACTGTGCGTCTAGGCCGGATGGTAACAGGAGGCAAGGGACACGAAGTTTTACCCAGGTTCGGGCCCTCTCGATGGAGGTAAAACCCTACGTCCTGCTTGATTAATATTGATGATATGGGTAGTACAAGAGTAGATCTACCACGAGATCGGAGGGACTAAACCCTAGAAGCTAGCCTATGGTATGATTGTTGTTCTGTATGTTGTATATTCTATCGACTAGCCTGGCCCTGGTTTATATAATGCACCAGAGGCCTAGGTTAACAAGAGTCCTAGCCGAATACGCCGGTGGGGAGAAGTCCTTGTCTTGATCGCCAAGTCTTTGTGGAATCTTCCTTGTATGCGGCAGCTGTCCGAACTGGCCCATGAGTATACGGCCATGGGGGGCCTCGGCCCAATCTAATAGATCGGGAGACGACGTGGTGAGTACCCCCTAGTCCAGGACACCGTCAGTAGCCCCCTGAACCGGTCTTCAAGTTAGGGACGCTCCTCGATTCTTCCGAACTGTTCTTCATCTTTGGTCGTCGGTCTTGAAAACTGGTTCAACAAATCTTCTTTATCTTCAATCTTGAGGATCGCTGAAATGCATTCGACGAGTTTACACGTCGGGTATCCGAGGAGCCCCTTTAAGTTTCCGGCCTTTACCAATGCCTTGTTATTTTTATGCCACACTTCGGGTTTGAAGTTCTTCCCAGGCGGCAGCATCCTCTTGCGTCCGAGCTCCAACCCCGGACTGTATTCGAGGTATCTTTTGCAACCGAGCACCAACGCCGGAATGTATCCGAGCTCCAACGCCGGACTATGTATCCGAGCTCCAACGCCGGACTGTATATCCGAGCTCCAACGCCGGACTGTGTCCAAGCTCCAACGCCGGACTATATCCGAGGTGTCGTAAATCACCTTGGTTCAAACAAGTTTGAAGGAGTTTAGCCGAGCTTAATGCCGGAAATTCCCTCTATGGAGCCAACCACTAGCGCCCGAGCTTTATGTCGGGCTGCTTCCGAGGTGGTGCACCACCCCGAATGTGGGCCGATTTTTGTGAATATTTTTTATTGGTGCAATTTATTCTCTGCCGAGATATATAGCCAGTATCCCTCAAGGTGTGTATCGGTCCAAAACCCGAGATGCACCTGAAGGATGACGTAAGACCGTTGATCCCAGTAGCCGCTGAGACTCAGGTTGATTTGCAAAATCGGCCTAACGATCAAGTCCAAGCTCGGCAGAATACTTCGGGACACTAAAAGCGGCGTGCTCAATCCTCGAGACTCAGGTTGCATGCGAACGACCAACCTGAGGATCAAAATCTCCTCGGAAACTATATTGCACATAAAATTTTCTGCATTGGACAAGCAATGCAGTAGCCCCCGAGACACTGGTCGGGTGGTAACACTAGATCAGGGGATCAATGTGCCCCTTTAATATTTGTAAATAATAAGCCCGAAGCCCAGTAGCCCCCGAGCCTTAATGCGGGCACGGGTGGCCGAATTAAGGATCAATATCCATAGTAAAATCACAAATTATGTGTAATGACTCTATGTATCCAAGTACTTTACGTCATTAATGTTGGGATCCGCATTGTACAAAACTTTGTTGACCGACCATCGGCTTCCACCTCCTCGGCCAGTAGCTGAGGAGTGTTTGTCCTACTTTATAAAGCCTTTATGAGGGCAAAGATTTACAACAAACAAGGCAATCTGGCCATACGGTTTTATAGACAAAGGTACGCAGAGAGTTATATTACTGTTTAACAGAAGAAATGTCTTCCAAAGAAAATAGTCCCGCTATCGGTTCCTTTCTTTGGGTTGTCATGCTAAGCATGATCATTAAACCTCAGCTCTAATGTAAGAGCAAAATATTGAGGATTTAGTTTGGAAGGCCAGTTAATAGCCCCCGGTAATGTTCGGTGACAGTCGGGGTCAAGCCGTAAACACTTCGGCCAATGTTATGAACGGCCCATCATTTAACATAGTCATCGGATCGCTGACCAGTTTACGCTTATTGTGAAAGTCAGTTATCGGCTTTCTCCACTGAGGTGCTTAACCATATGAGCTGGAAGCACAATCGCAGTGGTTCTCCCTTTGCATGCCTAGCCGAACAAAATGGAACGTAGGAAGCAAGTGCAGGAGCCGGGCAACCCAACTATTGACCGAAGACACAATTCGAAACCGATGCATATATAGCAATATCTGAGAATGTTTTTGGCGAATCCCTAAAGGTGTCCGGCGTTGCACTGCGAGATTAATGCTGGAAAAGCACAAATAGTTTAAAAGTGCCAAAAAGCTTGGAAAACCAAGAAACGTCAGTAAAAACATGACGTCCGAACAATATCAAGTGTTCGGTGCCAATCCAAAAGTTGGTCATAGAAAAAAGAAGTGCTTCTGTCATGCTTTAACATGATACATCCTATCTCAAGACTTCGAGCGGGTCAGCCTACGGCTTCAACCTCCTATCTCGAGGGCGGAGTACTTCTCATCAGGCCAGTTTAGCAAACTAAACTCTAGCGGCTTTGAGAGAGAAATTAGGCTCCCGGCTAGTGACCGCACACTCGTGTCGAAAAAAGGAGTGATAAATAATAATAATAAAACTTTGCAACGACTAAGAAGAAGAACACTTATTATAAAATGGCTCAAATAAACTTAAGAGCCCCCAAGTGACTTGGGTAGAAGAATGATTACATGTACCGAAGTACTTATATCATATATATGTTCAACCGAACTTTAAACGCGTCTTAACCGACCGTCAGCTTCTCCCTCTTTGGTCAAGGACCGAAAAGTGTTATGTACTCCATCGGTCGAGAATATCGATGGTGTTTCCAATAACCAGGCAATCAGGCCATAAGGCTGTAACAGACAAAGCGTGCTCAGGAACTTATGCTATATTACCGTGAAGTGTAAGAAGCATCTTCGAAGAAAATAGTACCCCCACCGATACCTTTCTTCGGTGCTCATTGTTATTATGAGACTTGTGAAATAGATTTTTTGTACTCATGAGTTCCGTTGTGTGCCGACCATCATTGAAAACTATAATAGCGCTAGCTTTCGGCTTCACCCAGTCTGAGGTCCGGCTCGGGCGACCCGATCGTGACAATCGCAGAGGTGCTCCCTTTACTCCCTAGCCGAACAATCGGGAACGTAGGGGTAAACACAGGAGCGAGGCAACCCAGCTTGCAAATCGCTTAAGTCAATATGGTGCATATTGTGGCGTAATACACGAACAAGGAACGAAGCCGTACAAGTATAATCGTATGCAAGTGGAAAAGCTTCATGAAGGAAGCCCCCAAATGAATTGGGTATTTGAATTTATGCGTCACAAACAAAGTTTGGACAAGGAAATTTTTTTACAAGCAACTTTTTTCCAAAAAAGTATAATGCTTGGTCGAACCGAACACAAGTTAGAAATTAAAGCTTTGAGCATGAAAGTGACTTAGCTGGTTAATGTGTTCAGTATTGATGACGCGGTCCGAGCTTGATGCGGGGCAAGGTTCCATCCCCCAAGCTGGTCCCGAGGTGGCGGAGCGGAGAGCTCGACACGCCGAAGTGGTGACATAGCACGGTCAATGCAGACCGGCAGAGTGACGCCGAAGTCCCCGGATCATTTTCCTGTGCACAAAAAATAGTGCAAACCAGAGATAATAGTAATAATGATAATTAAAAAAATGTTGCATAATAAATAATTTATGCAAAGTGAGGAATAGAAGAAATATGGCCTAGCGCCGAAGTCAATGTCGATGCAGGGCGTCGGCGTGATGTAGTAAACGCGTGGCAAAGGCTGAATTCACAGGTCGGTCTGAGCTCCGGATGCGGCGTTCGCCGGACTATGTACGGAAACTGATCGAACCACCACGCGACCGTCGTTAATGCGGTCACCATTTGATAGACCTGGTTTATTTGTTGTAGCAATCCGAAGGAAGGTGATTTCCAAAATTGGGACTCACTCCGCACACCCATTGCCTGATGGGCGATAAAATGACGGCATGACAATGCTGGTAAAGGTTGACTCGCCGAGGCAAAGCCCTCGGCCCAGCTAACGTGACGGAGCTGGTCGGCTAGTGACGCCGAAGTGTCCGGAGTAGGTTGATGAAGAGATGGTCAGCTAACGTGACGAAGCTGGTCAGCTAACGTGACGAAGCCCCCGGTCCAGCCGAGATGTCGAAGCCTCGACGTCAGCCGATGAGTCGAAGTAGGTTGGCGTGATGGACACCAGCTTGAAGAAGCAATAGTGCGGCCCTGTCGATGCAGGTCGTGACGTGGTCGATGCCGGCTTGATGAAGGGACCGTGCGGCGATGCCGGTATGCCCGCTCCGTGTAATCCGTGGGGCGGCGATGTTGATGATGATTTATCCTTTGCGATGCCGGACTCTTGTTCGGCTTGCCGAGATGATGATCCGAAGAAGTTGAGCTCGGCTAAAGTGACGATGTGTCTAGCGCAGGTCGGCAGCCGTGGAGTAATATTGCCGGACTGGTTTGACACCAGCATGATGTTGAAGATCCTGTTCAAAAGATCTTAAAGTTAGTGGGATGTGTTCGGAAACAAAACACAATACCCCATACAAAACTTCCTTCAAAAGGGATGTCCGAAATCCCGTTCATAAAAAAGATGAACTCGGGTCGGATTCGTTTTCGTGCAGAAAACAGATCCGAAAAGTGATGCACTAATCGGAAGGTCCCGGAGTTTGGACGGTCGGATCGAGCTGAAATTTTGAGAGGTGGTACATATAGGAATTACACAGCCGATCAACGGTTGGATCTTCCAAAGGACGTCCGAGCTAGAAGCTGGACACCACGCCCTAAACTCATCCAAATTCCCATCCAGATTTGACAGGGCTCCGGTATATCATGGATTGCCAGAGATTCCTCCATCGGAACTCGACAAAATTTTCCAGGGTTGTTATAGACTGAATTCCGCACAATTCCACCAAAGCAATCGTCAAACAGATACTCGAGGAGGTGGTGGCGGCAGATACGAGTTCGCTGTCCAAAAAAACAGCACGGTCGCTTGAGGGCAATGTTGACGTTGAGCCCCCGAGCTCCATAGATGATTCCTCCGTGATCTTGATAGAGATCGGAGTTGATGTTTGATGAAGGCCCTCGTCCGAATATGGTGATCCAAACACGGGGCGTAATTCTTGATCGAACCAAGATGACCAGTCGAACTGGTGACGAAGACGCCGAAGTTGCAGTTGATCTGCAGGCGAGCCATCGATCCTTTTGTCGATCACACAGCGGAACTCTCAATGAAAACACCAATGTCGGTGTCAAAATCGACAGATCTCGGGTAGGGGGTCCCGAACTGTGCGTCTAGGCCGGATGGTAACAGGAGGCAAGGGACACGAAGTTTTACCCAGGTTCGGGCCCTCTCGATGGAGGTAAAACCCTACGTCCTGCTTGATTAATATTGATGATATGGGTAGTACAAGAGTAGATCTACCACGAGATCGGAGGGGCTAAACCCTAGAAGCTAGCCTATGGTATGATTGTTGTTCTGTATGTTGTATATTCTATCGACTAGCCTGGCCCTAGTTTATATAATGCACCAGAGGCCTAGGTTAACAAGAGTCCTAGCCGAATACGCCGGTGGGGAGAAGTCCTTGTCTTGATCGCCAAGTCTTTGTGGAATCTTCCTTGTATGCGGCAGCTGTCTGAACTGGCCCATGAGTATATGGCCATGGGGGGCCTCGGCCCAATCTAATAGATCGGGAGACGACGTGGTGAGTACCCCCTAGTCTAGGACACCGTCAGGTATTTATAGCCTCCACACAAAATCTAACCGTTACACATAACTTGCCAAACTCGGTGGAACCGAATGGTTAAACTCGGTCGGACCGATTCAGCAAAGCTAGTGACCGTTAGGGTTTTTGGTGGGACCGACATGCAACTCGGTAGGACCGATATGATTAGGGTTAGGGCATAACATAATCTCGGTGAGACCGATTTTGGTAATAAGCTAACCAGAGAGTTGGTCAGGTAAACTTGGTGAGACCGATCGCTCATTTCGGTGAGACCAAAATGTTACAAAAGGGAAACAGAGAGTTTACATTGCAATCTCGGTGGGACCGATCGCAAGTTTTGGTGAGACCGAAAGTTTTGCAATAGGCAACAGAGAGTTTGCAATCCCATCTCGGTGAGGCCGATTTGCCTAGGGTTTGCGGCAGTGGCTATGACATTTGAAACTCAGTGGTGCCGGATAGGAAGAATCGGTGGGGCCGAGTTTGACTTTTGGTTTAGGTCATATGTGGATGTGAGAAAGTAGCTGAGGGCTTTGGAGCATATCACTAAGCATTTGAGCAAGGGCCTCATTAAGCAACAACTCATCCCTCCTTGATAGTATTAGCTTTTCCTATAGACTTAATGTGATCTTGGATCACTAAAATAGAAAATTTAGAGTCTTGAGATTTGAGCTTGAGCCAATCCTTTGTCCTTAGCATCGTGAAGGGGTTTCACATCCTCTAGTCCATGCCACTTCACTATTGAACTTATCTAAAACATACTATATAAAAATGTTAGTCCAACAAGAGATATGTTGACATTAATTACCAAAACCACCTAGGGAGCACTTGTGCTTTCAGCCCGACACTGCAGAAGATAGAGAGAAAATGAAAGTCATTCCCTATGCCTCAGCCATAGGTTCTATCATGTATGCTATGATGTGTATGACGGTGTCCTGGACTAGGGGGTACTCAACACGTCGCCTCCCGAACAGGTGTATCGGGCCGAGGACCCATGGCGGTTCACTCATGGGCCACTTCGGGCAGCCCATGCCGCATACAAGGAGGATTCCACAGGACTTGGCGCCCAAGACAAGGACTCCTCTAAACCCTAGGCCTCCGGTGTGTTATATAAACCGAGGCCAGGCTAGTCAATAGAACATCTTATATTCATTAGATCAATATCATGGTAGATACATGTACTCTGTACTACACCCCATATGAATACAATCAAAAGCAGGACGTAGGGTTTTACCTCCATCAAGAGGGCCCGAACCTGGGTAAAATCTCGTGTCCATGTTACCATTTCCCCAAGATGCCTAGCTTAGGACCCCTACTACGAGATATGCCGGATATAGAACTGACATTGGTGCTTTCATTGAGAGCCTTCTGGCAGTCGCCACGGTGCGATGGGAATTCAGATCATCTCCAGCGTGATCTACGCGTCAGAACCGAGCCTTATTGTCGATGTCGGCATCTTTGTCGTCGGCTCGATTAGTCACCTCAGCTTGACCGATGACTGCACTCCGTATTAGATCATTATGTTCAGACGAGGGCCTTCATTATCAACTCCGATCTCTATCAAGATCATGGAGGAATCATCGATGGAGTTCGGGGGCTCAACGTTAACACTGCCCTTGGGCGACCGTGTTGTTTTTCTGGAAAGAAAACCTATATCTGCCACTGATGACCCACAAGTATAGGGGATCTATCGTAGTCATTTAGATAAGTAAGAGTGTCGAACCCAACGAGGAGCAGAAGGAAATGATAAGCGGTTTTCAGCACGGTATTCTCTCCAAGCACTAAAATTATAGGTAATAGATAGTTTTGTGATAAGATAATTTGTAACGAGCAACAAGTAACAGAAGTAAATAAAGTGCAGCAAGGTGGCCTAATCCTTTTTGTAACAAAGGACAAGCCTGGACAAACTCTTATATAGAGAAAAGCGCTCCCGAGGGCACATGGGAATTATCGCCAAGTTAGGTTTCATCACGTTCATATGATTCGTGTTCGGCACCTTGATAATCTGATATGTGGGTGGACCGGTGCTTGGGTGATGTCCTTACTTGGACAAGCATCCCACTTATGATAAACCTCTATTGCAAGCATCCGCAACTACAACAAAAGTATTAAGGTAAACCTAACCATAGCATGAAACATATGGATCCAAATTAGCCCCTTACGAAGCAACGCATAAAATAGGGTTTAAGCTTCTATCTCTCTAGCAACCCATCGTCTACTTATTACTTCCCAATGCCTTCCTCTAGGCCCAAATAATGGTGAAGTGTCATGTAGTCGATGTTCACATAACACCACCAGAGGAGAGACAACATACATTTCATCAAAATATCGAATGAATACGAAATTCACATGACTACTAATAGCAAGACTTCTCCCATGTCCTCAGGAACAAACGTAACTACTCACAAAGCATATTCATGTTCATAATCAGAGGGGTATTAATATGCATATAGGATCTGAACATATGATCTTCCACCAAATAAACCAGCTAGCATCAACTACAAGGTGTAATCAACACTACTAGCAACCCACAGGTACCAATCCCAGACTTAGAGACAAGAATTGGATACAAGAGATGAACTAGGGTTTGAGAGGAGATGGTGCTGGTGAAGATGTTGATGGAGATTGACCCCCTCCCGATGAGAGGCTCGTTGGTGATGACGATGGCGATGATTTCCCCCTCCTGGAGGGAAGTTTCCCCGGCAGAACTGCTCCGCCAGAGCCCTAGATTGGTTCCGCCAAGGTTCCGCCTCGTGGCGGCGGAGTCTCGTCCGTAAAGCTTGCTTATGGTTTTTTTCTCATCGAAAGACTCCATATAGCAGAAGATGGGCATCGGAGGGCCACCAGGGGGCCCATGAGGCAGGGGACGCGCCCATGGGGGTAGGGCGCGCCCCCACCCTCGTGGGCAGGGTGAGGCCCCCCTCTGGAACTTCTTGCGCTCAGTATTTTTTATATATTCTGAAAATGACTTCCATGAAGTTTCAGGACTTCTGGAGCTGTGCGGAATAGGTCTCTAATATTTGCTCCTTTTCCAGCCCAAAATCCCAGCTGCCGGCATTCTCCCTCTTTATGTAAACCTTGTAAAATAAGAGAGAATAGGCATAACTATTGTGACATAATGTGTAATAACAGCCCATAATGCAATAAATATCGATATAAAAGCATGATGCAAAATGGACGTATCAACTCCCCCAAGCTTAGACCTAGCTTGTCCTCAAGCAAAAGCCGAAATCGAAAAATATGTCCACATGTTTAGAGATAGAGGTGTCAATAAAAATAAAATACGGACATGAGGGCATCATGATCACTCTTAGAACAGCAACTCATATAATTCTTGTCATATGATCTCTTATGCTAGAGTAACAATTCAATCAAAATTTCAAGTACGAATCATAAACTTCATTGAAAACTAACAAACTATAATATCAGTCATTGGAGCAATTGTAATTTATCATAACATAGGAAAGAGTCAATATAAGAGCTTTTCAGCAAGTCCACATACTCAGCTATCATATAGTCTTTCACAATTGCTAACACTCACGCAATACTTATGGCTATGGAGTTTTAATCGGACACAGAGAAATATAGGGGCTTATAGTTTTGCCTCCCAACGTTTTACCTCAAGGGTAATGTCAAAAATAATAGTTCATGAAAACTCACATCCAATTAGCCATATATACCAGGATCTTTCCAACATGTTGTGCTTGCCAAAAGATAAAATGTAAAAAGGAAAGGTGAAGATCACCATGACTCTTATGTAAGGTAGGAGATAAAAGTAAAAGATAGGCCCTTCGCAGAGGGAAGCAGAGGTTGTCATGCACTTTTATGGTTGGATGCACAAAATCTTAATGCGAAAGAACGTCACTTTATATTGCCACTTGTGATATGGACCTTTATTATATAGTCTGTCGCTTTTATTTCTTCCGTATCACATGATCGTATAAAGCTTATTTTCTCCCACACTAATAAGTCATACATATTTAGAGGGCAATTTTTATTGCTTGCACCGATGACAACTTACTTGAAGGATCTTACTCAATCCATAGGTAGGTATGGTGGACTCTCATGGCAAAACTAGTTTAAGGGTGTTTGGAAGCACAAGTAGTATCTCTACTTGGTGCAAAGAATTTGGCTAGCATGAGGGGGAAAAGGCAAGCTCAATCATGTTGGATGATCCATGACAATATAATTTATCTTAGATGTAAGAAAACATAACCCATTACGTTGTCTTCCTTGTCCAACGTCAACTCTTTAGCATGTCATATTTTAATGAGTGCTCACAATAATAAAAGATGTCCAAGATAGTGTATTTATATGTGAAGACCTCTCTTTCTTTATTACTTCCTATTAATTGCAACGATGACCAAAACTATGTTTCTCAACTCTCAACAACTTTTAATCATCATACTCTTTATATGTGAGCTCATTACCCTCCATAAGATCCATTTAATCTTTTTTTACTTCCTTTTATTTCTTTCTCTTTTTATTTTATTCACTCAGGATTATGGCAAAATAATCAAGCCCTTGACTCAACACTAATCTTTATTATATATAGCTCACGGACTCGATTACATAGAAGGATCATAAAGCAAAACTCACACTAGATTATACTAAAAACTTTTATTCTACTAGCACATATGCCCGTGCGTTGCAACGGGGGGGGAGCAATTTTTCATGCATTTAAATTTAGTGAGAATTGTATGTGCAAGTAGGACATCATGTGCATCTCTACTGAAAAAATGTTAGCACATATAAGAACATATATAAAATACTCTTTCTGTCCCAAAATAAGTGCCGCTAATTTATAGTGCTTAATACAAAGTTGTAATAAATCAACGACATTTATTTGTGACGAAGGGAGACCTAAACAATTACATACGTATTTTCTTTAATAATTATCTATGTGTAAAATAAACAAATAAAGCTAGCACATATACCCGGTACGTTGCAATGGTTTTTGTTTGTTTTATATTCAATCTTAAGCAATTATGCATTTCAAAGCCTAATCAACTACAACCGTCCAAGTAAAATTATATGTTTGGTTTCGAATGCTACAGTCCTAATTAAATTGTCTATTTTCGCTAAGAAATACTTGATAGAAGATAAAATCAACCAGTACATATCTAGAGCATGGGTTGAACCACTTATGTGGTTTTTGCATCCTGTCATACATTGTCCCTTTTTAGGGCATCATACAGTGTATATTTTATTAAACAAAGCTAGCTAGCAAAAGAGGAAGAGATGTACTTGTTTGGCGTCCTTGACAATGGTATGCAATTAGAGGCAAGGAGGTATCTCAACAGGTATTGGTGGTTGTGCCTGGGGCATGCTAGGTGAAATTAAACTGGTAAGGGACTTGAATATGATGTTGGGAAGACTAATGGCTTGTCATATCTGCTTGGCTAGATCATGTTGAGGCGTTCACGCACCTTCCGGGTCTCCTTGGCGTCAAGGTATGTCAGCGGCAATCCGTGTGCATCCACTCTTTCAAGGAGTTCATCGTATCTCCGTTGTCCTTCTTCTTGCAAAATTCTTTTGCTACAGCTGAAAGGTTCCTTGTTTATTTCAATGTTCAAACTCTTTAACTGCTGAATTATACGAATAGCCTGTAATAATTTATCTCTCTTGATTAAAGCATTGACAAGAAAATAAAGAATATCTCCTTATGTGCAAGAACCTAATGCATATTCAAGCATGTATAAATACACTCTTAACTAACTCCAATTTTCTCCTTCTGACCAGAAGATTCAGAAGTATTTGATAAAATGAAGCTGAAGGAATCAAACACGTAGACCTTGCACGATCAAAAAATAGCCACCGATTTGTTGAGGTGGACAGCTTCTAAATACATCTGGATAATCCGACGATCATTCCACTTGTGTGGGTTAGAGCCTTGTTATCATCCAGCAAGAGAAGCAACGATTCGGCTTGGCTGAGTATCTGAGCATGTGCAAGTATGGGTTATGAAGGAGCATGTACAAAAGGAAAACAATGCTTGCCAGAGACAAACACATGTGCATATGAAACCCAAATCTGACGAATGTGGCCGGACACAAGCAAAGATGATTTCTGTGTTGAACCCGAGCATCTCTGTAGTCTTATCCATCTGACCAAATCACTTGAATGCGTGGACTATGGGGATGGAGCAGCACCAACTGCACCACAGACGCACACTTTGCAATTTCTCGACCATGGCCTCTTCACGTGGCCACGCCTCTGTCTAGACCATCCGCCATCGTCACCCTCGTCCTATGGTGCTCTACTTTGCTCCTCACGGTGGCCACACAACCATCGGGTGCGTGGGAGTAAGCACTGTCCTAGGTGCCGGTGGTGGTTAGCATCACGGTTGACTCGGTCATGGTGGACTCGATGGAGCACCAGGAGCGAGGAGCGGGTACCAACATTGAGCAGGAGGGTTGCAGAGGAGAGGAGGAGACTTGAGGCCTAGGGCCCCTCCCCGGATGGCGCTGGACGTCGACGCACATGAGAAGCTCTAGAATGAGAGTCCATCATTGCGGACGAACAGGGCAAGCGGGAACAGGGGAAGCGGGCGCGGGACCTCGGGTCCGTGCTAGACCATGGCAGTCGACGGAGGCACCAGATCCGACATGCCACAGTTGATCATGTCCTGCAACGTCGTAGGTTTACTTAAGCGAGGATAGGGCTTTGATGTGCCGCAGCTGTCCATAGGAAGGAGGCCGATGTTGGCGGTATGTTCCGAACGTGAGATCGGGGAATTGGGCACAGGGCAAGAGTCAGGCCAAGGGGAAGAAGGGAAAGGGAGAATTGGGTTTGGGACGGGGCAAACACGGACACGATAGCCTACCCGTGCGTTGCAGATACCTTTAGTTAGTTTGGACTTTTTTTACGCATATAGGACAAAGCGGACGAAAATTACTGTACCAAACCAAGAATATTAACTTCTTTTAATAGTAGGTATAGACTAGATCAAAATATTATCAAAAGGATCGAACTAAGAAAACGGTAAAGATAAAAGTGATGGTGACACGATACCGGGGCACTCCCCCAAGCTTGGCAGTTGCCAAGGGGAGTGCCCATACCCATGTGATTATATCTCCCTTTTCGAGGATGGTGATGTGATATTCTTAGCGATGATGCCCCTCAGGATACGATTCTCCTCCTCGAGCTTATTGACTTGCTGCTTAAGGTCCATTATTTCCTTTCGAAGTTTTCTTGTAACAGCCAAAGCTCCCTACACCCAAGGGTGTTGCATAGCTACGGGGGAACAAGTGACACACTTTTTCATATTCTCATAAGAAAGAAATCTAACATTGGAAGGGATAACCGAGTTTGGGATAGCCGAGCTCTGCAGTTCCCCCATTGTGAATCCAGCTCGGAAGCGAGAAGTGACTTCTTGATTCTCCTCCATGGCATCTATCCTCTTCAAATCAGCCTCCATCTCTTCCTCCGTTGCCGGCCCAAAGTGGTCAACATTGTTGTTTGTCATTGATCTCGGTGCTGGATGAGACACCCGGCTCTCCCCGACTGACTCTTGCGAAGACATCTTGCTCTAATCTGTAGCAGCAACAGCTCAAAACAAAGATGAGAGATATTTGCGTGATACAGGAGCCAAAACCTCAGGGAGATTATATAATGAATTTTTACCGACCAAAATACGTAACGTGCAAGAAAATGGAGTCCGGAGAGCACACGAGGTGCCCACGAGGCAGGGGGCGCGCCCAGGGGGTAGGGTGCGCCCTCCACCCTCGTGGAGCCCTCGTGTCCTTCCCAGACTGCTTCTTATTTTTCTATTTTTCTAAATATTCCAAAACGGGGAAAAATTGCCATTAGAACTGTTTTGGAGTCGGTTTACTTACCGTATCACCTACATATTCCTTTTCGGAGTCTGAAACGTTCCGGAAAGTGTCCCTTATGTATTCTTCCGGGGTTATGGTTTCAATAATATTGGTTTCAACATTTATAGGATTACCTGAGATATAATGTTTGATTCTTTGACCGTTTACCACCTTCAGATTTGTGCCTTCGAAGTTGTTGATTTTTATGGCACCGGAACGATAGACCTCCTCGATAACGTAAGGACCTTCCCATTTAGAGAGAAGCTTTCCTGCAAAAAATCTTAAACGAGAGTTGTATAACAATACATAGTCACCTACATTAAACTCACGCTTTTGTATTCTTTTGTCATGCCATCTTTTAACTTTTTCTTTAAACAATTTGGCATTCTCATAGGCTTGGGTTCTCCATTCATCGAGTGAGCTAATGTCAAATAACCTTTTCTCACCGGCAAGTTTGAAATCATAATTGAGCTCTTTAATAGCCCAATAATCCTTATGTTCTAGTTCGAGAGGTAAGTGACATGATTTTCCATAAACCATTTTATACGGAGACATACCCATAGGATTTTATATGCAGTTCTATGGGCCCATAATGCATCATCAAGTTTCTTGGACCAATTCTTTCTAGATCTATTAATAGTCTTTTGCAAAATTAATTTGATTTCACTATTACTCAATTCTACTTGACCACAAGACTGTGGGTGATAAGGAGATGCAATTCTATGATTAACATCACACTTAGCAAGCATTTTACGGAAAGCACCATGAATAAAATGTGAACCACCATCAGTCATTAAATATCTAGGGACTCCAAACCTCGAGAAAATAACTTATTTAACCATCTTAATAGAGGTGTTATGATCAGCACTACTAGTTGGAATATCTTCTACCCACTTAGTAACATAATCAACATCAACTAAAATATGTGTATATCCATTAGAGGAAGGAAACGGTCCCATATAATCAAAGCCCCAAACATCAAATGGTTCAATAACAAGTGAATAATTCATAGGCATTTCTTGACGTCTACTAATATTACCAATTCTTTGACATTCATCACAAGATAAGACAAACTTACGGGCATCCTTGAAGAGAGTAGGCCAATAGAAATCGGATTGCAATACCTTATGTGCAGTTCTATCTCCAGCGTGGTGTCCTCCATAAGCTTCAGAGTGACACTTGCGTAGGATCTGTTCCTGTTCATGCTCAGGTACACAACGTCTAATAACACCATCTACTCCTTCTTTATAAAGATGTGGGTCATCCCAAAAGTAATGTCTTAAATCATAAAAAAACTTTTTCTTTTGCTGGTATGTGAAACTAGGTGGTATAAATTTAGCAACAATATAATCAGCATACCATGGAGCAGTACGAGAAGCATTTATGACATTTAATTGTTCATCAGGAAAGCTATCATCAATAGGTAGTGGGTCATCAAGAACATTTTCCAACCTAGACAAGTTATCTGCAACGGGGTTCTCGGCTCCCTTTCTATCAATAATATGCAGATCAAATTCTTGTAGGAGGAGAACCCATCTAATAAGTCTAGGTTTAGCATATTTATTTTTCATAAGATATTTAATAGTAGCATGATCTGTGTGAATAGTTACTTTAGAATCAACAATATAAGGTATGAACTTATCACAAGCAAATACAACTGCTAAGAATTCTTTTTCAGTAGTAGCATAATTTCTCTGGGCATTGTCTAGAGTTTTACTAGCATATTGAATAACATTAAATTTCTTATCAACTCTTTGCCCTAGAACAGCACCTACAGCATAATCACTAGCATCACACATAATTTCAAAAGGTAAATTCCAATCAGGTGGCTGAACAATAGGCGTAGAGATTAATGCTTTCTTTAAGTATTTCAAAGGCTTCTACACAATCATCATCAAAGACGAATGGTATACCTTTTTGTAATAAATTAGTCAGAGGCCGAGAAATTTTTGAGAAGTCCTTAATGAACCTCCTATAAAAACCGGCATGACCAAGGAAACTTCTTATACCTTTGATGTCCTTGGGACACGACATCTTTTCAATAGCATCAACTTTAGCTTTATCAACTTCAATGCCTCTTTCAGAAATTTTGTGCCCCAAGACAATGCCTTCATTAACCATAAAGTGGCATTTCTCCCAATTCAAGACAAGGTTAGTTTCTCCACATCTCTGCAAAACTCGATCAAGGTTGCTTAAGCAATCATCAAAAGAGGATCCATAAATGGAGAAATCATCCATGAATACCTCACATATCTTTTCACAAAAATCAGAAAAGATAGCCATCATGCGTCTTTGAAAGGTAGCAGGTGCATTACATAAACCAAAAGGCATACGTCTATAAGCAAAAGTACCGGAAGGGCAAGTAAAGGTGGTCTTAGATTGATCATCAGCTGATACAGGTATTTGAGAGAAACCAGAATAACCATCTAGAAAGCAAAAATGTGTATGTTTGGATAATCTTTCTAGCATTTGATCAATAAAAGGTAAGGGGTAATGATATTTTTAGTAGCCTTATTTAATTTGCGGAAATCAATTACCATCCTATAACCTGTAATAATTCTTTGCGGAATCAATTCATCTTTATCATTAGGAACGACAGTAATGCCTCCCTTCCTAGGAACACAATGGACATGACTTACCCACTGACTATCAGCAACGGGATAAATTATACCTGCCTCAAGGAGCTTTAGTATTTCTTTTCTTACCACTTCTTTCATCTTAGGATTCAGTCATCGTTGATGATCAATAACTGGTTTGGCATCTTTCTCTAAATTTATTTTGTGTTGACATAGAGTGGGACTAATGCCCTTAAGATCATCAAGAGTATATCCAATAGCAGCACGGTGCTTCTTTAGAGTTTTCAACAACTTTTCTTCCTCCTTCTCTGAAAGGTTAGCACTAATAATAACAGGATATATCTTCTTTTCATCAAGATAAGCATATTTAAGAGTATCAAGCAATGGTTTAAGCTCAAATACGGGATCACCCTTGGGTGGAGGAGTATCCCCTAGGATTTCAACAGGCAAGTTGTGTTTCAGAATAGGTCCCTGTTTAAAGAACACTTCATCTATTTCCCTTCTTTCATTCATATACATATCATTTTCATGGTCTAGCAAATATTGTTCTAAAGGATCACTAGGAGGTACGGCAATAGAAGCAGGACCAATAATTCCATCTTTACTAGGCAATTCTTCTTCACGGTGTTGTCTACGAAATTTAGAAAAGTTGAACTCATGAGACATATCACCTAAACCAATAGTTATAACATCATTTTTGCAGTCTATCCTAGCATTAACAGTGTTTAAGAAGGGTCTACCAAATATAATGGGACAAAGGCTATCTTGTGGGGAACCAAGAACAAGAAAATTGGCAGGCTATTTAGTTTTCCCTCACAAGACTTCAACATCTCTAACAACCCCAATTGGTGAAATAGTATCTCTATTGGCAAGTTTAATTGTGACATCAATATCTTCTAACTCAGCAGGTGCAATATCATGCATAATCTCGTTGTACAAGTCAATTGATATTGCACTGGCACTACCACCCATATCACACAAGCCATGATAACAATGATCTCCTATTTTAACAGAAATAACAGGCATGCCTACAACAGGTCTATGTTTATCTTTAGCACAAGGTTTAGCAATTCTAGCAGTTTCATCACAAAAATAAATAACATGCCCATCAATATTATCAGCCAAGAGAACCTTAACAATAGCAATATTAGGTTCAACTTTAACTTGCTTAGGAGGTGTATAGGTTCTAATATTGCTTTTACGAACCACAGTTGAAGCTTTAGCATGATCTTTTATCCTAACAGGAAAAGGTGGTTTCTCAACATAAGCAGTAGGAACAATAGGATCATTATAAGTGATAGTCTTTTCTTCAACTTTAATAGGTGCAGCTACTTTTACTTCAATGGGGGGATGATATTTAAACCACTTCTCCTTAAGGAGATCAACATGAGTAGCAAAAGATTCACAGAAAGAAGCTACTATCTCAGAGTCAAGTCCATATTTAGTGCTAAATTTATGGAAAATATCGGTATCCATAAAAGATTTAACACAATCAAACTTAGGTGTCATACCTGAATCCTTACCTTCGTCGAGATCCCAATCTTCATTGTTGCGTTTAATTCTTTCCAATAAATCACATTTGAATTCAATAGTCTTCATCATAAAAGAGCCAGCACAAGAAGTATCGAGCATGGTGTGGTTGTTATCAGAAAGCCAAGCATAAAATTTTTGAATAATCATTTCTCTTGAGAGCTCATGATTGGGGCATGAATATAACATTGATTTAAACCTCCCCCAAGCTTGAGCGATGCTTTCTCCTTCGCGAGGCCAAAAATTATATATATAATTACGATCGCGATGAACAAGATAAATAGGATAAAACTTCTGATGAAATTCCAATTTCAATCATTTGTAGTTCCATGATCCCATATCATCACATAGCCTATACCATGTCAATGCGTCTCCCTCCAAAGATAAAGGGAAGACCTTCTTCTTGATAACATCATCAGGCATACCTGCAAGCTTAAATAATCCACAAACTTCATCCACATATATTAGGTGCTCATCAGGATGTAATGGTCCATCTCCTGAAAAAGGATTAGCTAGCAGTTTTTCTATCATACCCGAATGAATTTCAAAGCAGACATTTTCATTTTCAGTAGGTTCAGTAGGTTGGGGAGCAACTCTTTGCTCTACTGGCCGGGGTGAAGATACCCCGAACAAGCCCCTCAAAGGATTACTTTCCATAGTAACAAGTGACAGTAAATTTCAGCACACTATATAAATTTTTCCTTACCAAATTCCACCTACCAAAGGCGCTTCACTCCCCGGCAACAGCGCCAGAAAAGAGTCTTGATGACCCACAAGTATAGGGGATCTGTCGTAGTCCTTTCGATTAGCAAGAGTGTCGAACCCAACGAGGAGCAGAAGGAAATGATAAGCGGTTTTCAACAAGGTATTCTCTGCAAGCACTGAAATTATAGGTAATAGATAGTTTTGTGATAAGATAATTTGTAATGAGCAACAAGTAACAGAAGTAAATAAAGTGCAGCAAGGTGGCCCAATCCTTTTTGTAGCAAAGGACAAGCCTGGACAAACTCTTATATAGAGAAAAGCGCTCCCGAGGACACATGGGAATTATCGTCAAGGTAGGTTTCATCACGGTCATATGATTCGCGTTCGGTACCTTGATAATCTGATATGTGGGTGGACCGGTGCTTGGGTGTTGTCCTTACTTGGACAAGCATCCCACTTATGATTAACCTCTATTGCAAGCATCCACAAATACAACAAAAGTATTAAGGTAAACCTAACCATAGCATGAAACATATGGATCCAAATCAGCCCCTTACGAAGCAACGCATAATCTAGGGTTTAAGCTTCTGTCACTCTAGCAACGCATCATCTACTTATTACTTCCCAATGCCTTCCTCTAGGCCCAAATAATTGTGAAGTGTCATGTAGTCGACGTTCACATAACACCACTAGAGGAGAGACAACATACATCTCATCAAAATATCAAACGAATACCAAATTCACATGACTACTAATAGCAAGACTTCTCCCATGTCCTCAGGAACACGTAACTACTCACAAAGCATATTCATGTTCATAATTAGAGGGGTATTAATATGCATATAGGATCAGAACATATGATGTTCCACCAAATAAACCAACTAGCATCAACTACAAGGAGTAATCAACACTACTAGCAACCCACAGGTACCAATCCCAGACTTAGAGACAAGAATTGGATACAAGAGATGTACTAGGGTTTGAGAGGAGATGGTGCTGTGAAGATTTTGATGGAGATTGACCCCCTCCCGATGAGAGGATCGTTGGTGATGACGATGGCGATGATTTCCCCCTCCCGGAGGGAAGTTTCCCCGGCAGAACAGCTCCGCCAGAGCCCTTGATTGGTTCCGCCAAGGTTCCGCCTCGTGGCGGCGGAGTCTCGTCCCGAAAGCTTGCTTATGATTTTCTTCCATGAAGTTTTAGAACTTTTGGAGCTGTGCAGAATAGGTCTCTAATATTTGCTCTTTTTCCAGCCCAGAATCCTAGTTGTCGGCATTCTCCCTCTTTATGTAAACCTTGTAAAATAAGAGAGAATAGGCATAAGTATTATGACATAATGCGTAATAACTGCCCATAATGGAATAAATATTGATATAAAAGCATGATGCAAAATGGACATATCAACCACCACCGCCTCCTTGAGCATCGCGTTGATGTTTGCTTCGGCGGAATTGTGCGGAATTGAGTGTACAACAACCCTGTAAAATTTCATCGCGTTCCGATGGAGGAATCTTCGTCGATCTATGATATACCGGAGGCATGTCGAGTCTTGACGCGAATCTGGACGAGTTTAGGGTGTGGTCTCCAGAGCCTAGCTCGGAGGTCATTTGGAAGATCCAACCATTCATCTTCTGCGGAATTTCCATATCTATCACCTCTTACAATTTCAGCTCGATCCGACCGTTCAAACTCCGGGAACCTTCCGATTAGTGCATCACTTTTCGGATTTGTTTTTTGCGTGAATATGAATCCAACCTGAGCTCATCTTTCTTCATGAACAGGGTATTGAACAACCTTTTTGGAAGAATCTCTTTCTAGGGTATTATGCATTATTCTTAAACACGTGCCCATGAAATTTTAAGCCTTCTCCGAGGTATTCTTCACCATCACGCTGGTGTCAAACCAGTCCGGCAACATTGATCCATGGCTGCCGACCTGCGCTAGACACGTCGTCGCTTTGTTGAGCTGAGCTCAACTTCTTCGGATCATCATCTCGGTGAGCCGAACAAGAGTACAGCATCTTGAAGGATAAATCATCACCAACATCGCCGCCCCACGGATTACATGGAGCGGGCACACCGACATCGTTGCACGGTCACTTCATCAAGACGACATTGACCGCGTCACAAGTCACGACCTGCGTTGGCATGGTCGCACTGTTGCTTCTTCAAGCCTATGTCCATCACGCCGAAATGCTTCAACACCTCGGCTGACATTGCAGCTGCAACGTCTCCTTACCGACCCGCTCAATCACCTCGGTTAGACCGGGGGCTTCGCCATTGTCGGTGTCAAACCCGACAGATCTCGGGGTAGGGGGTCCCGAGCTGTGGATTCTCGGATCAATGGTAACAGGAACGAAGGAGACAATGTTTTACCCAGGTTCGGGCCCTCTTGATGGATGTAAAACCCTACATCCTGCTCTTGTTTATATTGATGGAGTATCAAGTACAGAGTTGATCTACCTCGAGATCATATGGTGTGGTCTAAAACCTAAGGGTATGATGAATAATGTCATAATAATCTAGTGACTAGCCTGGCCTCATCTTATATAATGTACCGGAGGCCTAGGATAACAAGAGTCCTAGTCGAATACGTTGGTGGAGAGGTTTCCTTGTCTTTATCATCAAGTCTTGTGGAATCTTCGTCGTGTGTGGCATGGGCTGCCCGAAGTGGCCCATGAGTGAACCACCATGGGGGTCCTCGGCCCGATCTAGCTGGTCGGGAGATGACGTGGTGAGTACCCCCTAGTCCACGACACCGTCAGTAGCCCCCTGAACTGGTCTTCAAGTTGGGGACGCTCCTCGATTCTTCTGAACTGTTCTTCATCTTCAGTCGTCGGTCTTGAAAACTGGTTCAACAAATCTTCTTATCTTCGATCTTGAGGATCGCCGATGTAAATCCAAAGAGTTTACACGTCGGGTATCCTCAGGAGTCCCTTTAAGTTATCGGCCGTTATCAATGCCTTATTATTTTTACGCCCACCTTGGGTTTGAAGTGTTTCCCGTGTGGCGGTGTCCTCTCGTGCCCTAGCTCCAATACCGGACTGCATTCGAGGTATCTTTTGCAGCCGAACACCAGCGCCGGACCGCTTCTGAGCTTCAACACCGGAATGTATCCGAGCTCCAACACTGGACTGTGTTCGAGGTGTCATAGATTACCTTGGTCTTGAAAAAGTTTTGGCCGAGCTTAATGCCGGAAATGCCCTCTAAGGAGCCAGCCACTTGCATCCGAGCTATATGTCGAACTGCATCCGAGGTGGCTCGGCACCTCGGTCATGAGTTGATTGTTTGCGGATTTTATTTCCGATGCGTATAAATTTATTTGCTGACGAGATGTATGTCCAGTAGCCCTCAAGGTGTCTGTCGGCCTAAAATCTGAGATGCACCTGAAGGAAAATATGAAACCGTTGATCCTAGTAGCTTCTGAGACTCGGGTCATGAAATCGGCCTGAGGATCAACTCCTAGCTCGGCAGCATGCATAGGAATAGAAACGCAGTGTAATATATTAGAGGTAATAGTGATCGGTGGACGGGCCCTTGAGAGAGGGTTTTGAGAAGTCGCCATAATATATTAGGTTGATGCCGGATAAGTCCCAGATGGTACTTATTGTTGTCCGAAGACGCGTTTGCCCATAGTTCGGTCCAGCCAAACACTAAGCACTTTGAATTTTCTGCATTGAATAGGCAATGCAGTAGCCCCCGAGACACTGGTCAGGTGGCAACACCAAATCAAGGGATCGATACGCCCCTTTTAATATTAGTGAATGATAAGCCCGAAGCCCAATAGCCCCGAGCCTTAATGTGGGCATGGGTGGCCGAATTAAGGATCAATATCCAGAGTAAAATGACAAATTATGTGTGATGATTCTACGTATCCAAGTACTTTACATCATTAATGCTCGGATCGGCATTGTACAAAACTTTGTTGACCGACCATCGGCTTCAACCTCCTCGGCCAGAAGTCGGGGAGTGTTTGTCCTACATTATAAAGCCGTTATAAAGGCAAAGGTTTATGAAAAACAAGGCAATCCGGCAATATGGTTTTATAAACAAAGGTACGCAGAGAGATATGAAACATCTTCCAAAGAAAATAATCCCGCTATCGGTTCCTTTCTTTGGGTTGTCATGCTGATCATGATCATGAAACCTCACCTCCAATCAATGTGGGAGGAAAATATTGAGGATTTAGTTCGGGGAAAGTTCTCGAACTCTATGGTATTAATGAACCAAAAATTTCACTTCCGTCGTTGCCGACCAATTATATCCTTTGATCGCTAGCTTTCGGCTTCACCCAATCTGAGGTACTAACTCGGATGACCCGGTAGTAACAATCACAGAGGTGCTCCATTTACCGCCTAGCCGAACAATCGGGAACGTAGGGGTAAGAACAGGAGCTAGGCAACCCAGCTTGGCCAAAATCTTAAGTCGAATTGATGCATATTTATTGCTTTATAACAATGATTACGGAAGGTAGCCCTCGTATATAAAATACGAACGCCAATGATATATTTATTTTGACTCCGTTGCGACTGTTTATCACTTGAAAGTGGCCCATCGTCGGCTTCCACCCCCTTGTTGATGCTATGCAGGGTGTTTCCGCAATAACAAGACAACCCTTAGCCAATGTCTCGGTGCCCAAAGGCGGTTGTGTTAGCAGAAATGAGGCAATCAGATATGCGGGCTTTATAACTTTCACTTAGTCATAGGAGCTTTAAACTGGGGAAGCTAGCTACGAGGCCCCGGTTAGTGTTCAGCACCGACCGAAGTCTAGCCATTATCACTTCGGCCAATGTTATGAAAGGCCCATCGTTTAACACGGGGTAATCAGTGCGATCTATAGTTTGATAACGTCATCGGATCGCTGACCAGTTTACGCCCATTGTGACAGTCAGTTTTCGGCTTTCTCCACTGAGGTGCTTAACCATTTGAGCTGGAAGCACAATCACAGTGGTTCTCCCTTTGCACACCTAGCTGAACAAAGTGGAACATAGGAGGCAAGCACAGGAGCCGGGCAACCCAACTATTGACCAAAGACACAATTCGAAACCGATGCATATATAGCAATATCCGAGAATTTTTGTGTTGAATCTCTAAAGGTGTCCAGCGCTGCACTACGAGACTTATGCTGGAAACAAACAAATAGTTTAAAAGTGCCATAGGCTTGAAAAACCAAAAAACTTCAGTAAAAACTTTACGCCGGAACTAAGTCAAGTCATTTGGTGACAATCCGAAAATTGGTCTTACTTTTGTGCTTCTGTCGTGCATTAATATGACACATCCGATTGATGTCTACTACACAACCTTCTTCTTGTAGACGTTGTTGGGCCTCCAAGTGCAGAGGTTTGTAGGACAGTAGCAAATTTCCCTCAAGTGGACGACCTAAGGTTTATCAATCCGTAGGAGGCGTAGGATGAAGATGGTCTCTCTCAAGCAACCCTGCAACCAAATAACAAAGAGTCTCTTGTGTCCCCAACACACCCAATACAATGGTAAATTGTATAGGTTCACTAGTTCGGCGAAGAGATGGTGAAACAAGTGGTATATGGATAGGTGATAAAGGTATTTGTAATCTGAAATAATAAAAACAGCAAGGTAACAAGTGATAAAAGTGAGCGTAAACGGTATTGCAATGCTAGGAAACAAGGCCTATGGTTCATACTTTCGCTAGTGCAAGTCCCCTCAACAATACTAACATAATTGGATCATAAAACTATCCCTCAACATGCAACAAAGAGTCACTCCAAAGTCACTAATAGCAGAGAACGAACGAAGAGATTATGGTAGGGTACGAAACCACCTCAAAGTTATTCTTTCCAATCAATCAGTTGGGCTATTCCTATAAGTGTCACAAACAGCCCTAGAGTTCGTACTAGAATAACACCTTAAGATACAAATCAACCAAAACCCTAATGTCACCTAGATACTCCAATGTCACCTCAAGTACCCGTGGGTATGATTATACGATATGCATCACACAATCTCAGATTCATTTATTCAACCAACACAAAGGACCTCAAAGAGTGCCCCAAAGTTCCTACCGGAGAATCACGACGAAAACGTGTGCCAACCCCTATGCATAGGTTCATGGGCGGAACCCGCAAGTTGGTCACCAAAACATACATCAAGTGAATCACGTGATATCCCATTGTCACCACAGATATCCACGGCAAGACATACATCAAGTGTTCTCAAATCTTTAAAGACTCAATCCGATAAGATAACTTCAAAGGGGAAACTCAATTCATTACAAGGGGGTAGAGGGGGGAGAAAACATCATAGGATCCAACTATAATAGCAAAGCTCGCGATACATCAAGATCGTATCACCTCAAGAACACGAGAGAGAGAGAGAGAAATCAAACACATAGCTAATGGTACATAACCTCAGCCCCGAGGGAGAACTACTCCCTCCTCGTCATGGAGAGCACCGAGATGATGAAGATGGCCACCGGAGAAGGATTGCCCCCTCCTGCAGGGTGCCGGAACGGGTCTAGATTGGCTTTCGGTGGCTACAGAGGCTTCTGGCGGCGGAACTCCCGATCTATTGTGCTCCCTGATGTTTTTAGGGTATATGGAGATATATAGGCGGAAGAAGTATGTCAGGGGGCCCACGAGGGGCTCACGAGGGTGGAGGGCGCGCCTAGGGGGGTTGGCGCGCCCCCTGCCTCGTCACCTCCTCGCAGATCCCCCGACGTGCACTCCAAGTCTTCTGGGCTTCTTTCCTTCCAAAAATGAGTTCCGTGAAGTTTCAGGTCAATTGGACTCCGTTTGATTTTCCTTTTCTTCGAAACCCTAAAACAGGGTAAAAACAGAAACTGGCACTGGGCTCTGGGTTAATAGGTTAGTCCCAAAAATGATATAAAAGTGTATAATAAAGCCCATAAACATTCAAAACAGTAGATAATATAGCATGGAGCAATCAAAAATTATAGATACGTTGGAGACGTATCAAGCATCCCCAAGCTTAATTCCTGCTCGTCCTCGAGTAGGTAAATGATAAAAACAGAATTTTTGATGCGGAGTGCTATTTGGCATAATTTCAATGTAATTCTTCTTAATTTTGGCATGAATATTCAGATCCATAAGATTCAAGACAAAAGTTTAATATTGACATAAAAACAATAATACTTCAAGCATACTAACTAAGCAATTATGTCTTCTCAAAATAACATGGCCAAAGAAAGCTATCCCTACAAAATCATATAGTCTGGCTATGCTCTATCTTCACCACACAAAATATTTAAATCATGCACAACCCCGATGACAAGCCAAGCAATTGTTTCATACTTTTGATGTTCTCAAACTTTTTCAATCTTCACGCAATACATGAGCGTGAGTCATGGACATAGCACTATAGGTGGAATAGAATGGTGGTTGTGGAGAAGACAAAAAGGGAGAAGATAGTCTCACATCGACTAGGCGTATCAACGGGCTATGGAGATGCCCATCAATACATATCAATGTGAGTGAGTAGGGATTGCCATGCAACGGATGCACTAGAGCTATAAGTATATGAAAGCTCAACAAAAGAAACTAGTGGGTGTGCATCCAACTCACTTGCTCACGAAGACCTAGGGCATTTTGAGGAAGCCCATCATTGGAATATACAAGCCAAGTTCTATAATGAAAGATTCCCACTAGTATATGAAAGTGACAACATAGCAGACTCTCTATCATGAAGATCATGGTGCTACTTTGAAGCACAAGTGTGGTAAAAGGATAGTAGCATTGTCCCTTCTCTCTTTTTCTCTCATTTTTTATTTTTTTATTTGGGCCTTTTCTCTTTTTTATGGCCTCTTTTCTTTCTCTTTTTTTTATTTGGGCTTCTTTGGCCTCTTTTATTTATTTTTCGTCCGGAGTCTCATCCCGACTTGTGGGGGAATCATAGTCTCCATCATCCTTTCCTCACTGGGACAATGCTCTAATAATGATGATCATCACACTTTTATTTACTTACAACTCAAGAATTACAACTCGATACTTAGAACAAGATATGACTCTATATGAATGCCTCCGACGGTGTACCGGGATGTGCAATGATGCATGAGTGACAGGTATGAAAGAATTATGAACGGTGGCTTTGCCACAAATACGATGTCAACTACATGATCATGCAGAGCAATATGACAATGATGGAGTGTGTCATAATAAATAGAACGATGGAAAGTTGCATGGCAATATATCTCGGAATGGCTATGGAAATGCCATGATAGGTAGGTATGGTGGCTGTTTTGAGGAAGGTATATGGTGGGTTTATGGTACCGACGAAAGTTGCGCGGTACTAGAGAGGCTAGCAATGGTGGAAGGGTGAGAGTGCGTATAATCCATGGACTCAACATTAGTCATAAAGAACTCATATACTTATTGCAAAAATCTATTAGTTATCGAAACAAAGTACTACGCGCATGCTCCTAGGGGGATATATTGGTAGGAAAAGACCATCGCTCGTCCCCGACCGCCACTCTTAAGGAAGGCAATCAATAAAAAATCATGCTCCGACTTCATCACATAACGGTTCACCATACGTGCATGCTACGGGAATCACAAACTTCAACACAAGTATTTCTCGAATTCATAACCACTCAACTAGCATGACTCTAATATCACCATCTCCATATCTCAAAACAATTATCAAGTATCAAACTTCTCATAGTATTCAACACACTCATAAGAGAATTTTATTATTCTTGAATACCTAGCAGATTAGGATTTTAAGGAAATTACCATGCTATTTAAGACTCTCAAAATAATCTAAGTGAAGCATGAGAGTTCATCTATTTCTATAAAATAAAACCACCACCGTCCTCTAAAAGGATATAAGTGAAGCACTAGAGCAAATGACAAACTACTCCGAAAGATATAAGTGAAGATCAATGAGTAGTCGAATAATTATGCAACTATGTGAAGACTCTCTAACATTTAATAATTTCAGATCTTGGTAATTTATTCAAACAGCAAGCAAAGCAAAATAAAATGACATCTAAGAATAGCAAACATCATGTGAAGAAGCAAAAACTTAGGATCAACCGATACTAACCGATAATTGTTGAAGAAGAAAGGTGGGATGCCAACCGGGGCATCCCCAAGCTTAGACGCTTGATAATTCTTGAGATATTATCTTGGGGTGCCTTGGGCATCCCCAAGCTTGAGCTTTTGTGTCTCCTTAATTCCTATCATATCACGGTCTCCCTAAATCTCAAAAGATTCATCCACACAAAACTCAACAAGGACTCGTGAGATAAGTTAGTATAAACCATTGCAAAAATCTTATCATACCCTACTGTAGCAAATCACTAAAATTATTATTCAACATTGCATACTAAATTCCTCTGCATATTTAATAGTCCTATCCTCAAATAGAATCATTAAAGAAGCAAATATATGCAAACAATGCAAACATAACAGCAATCTGCCTAAACAGGATAGTCTGTAAAGAATGCTGCAACATCCATACTTACCTAGCTCCAAAAATTATGAAAGAAAATTCCCACTGTGGTAAATTTGTCAGAGCTTAATATGAAAAATGTTTCAACATTTTATCACATTCTGAATTTTCTAGGGAATTATTGCAACAGCGGTAAACTTTCTGTTTTCAAACAGCAACATGTGGACTTCTAAAATAGGCATAGTAAAGGCTATCAATGCCACTTTTATTGAAATAAAAGATGCAAAACATTGTTCTAAATAACATAAATCAAATCCTAACAAAATAAATTGATGCTCCAAGCAAAACACATATCATGTGGCGAATAAAAATATAGCTCCAAGTAAAGTTACCGATGAACGAAGACGAAAGAGGGGATGCCTTCCGGGGCATCCCCAAGCTTAGGCTCTTGGCTATCCTTGAATATTACCTTGGGGTGCCTTGGGCATCCCCAAGCTTAGGATCTTGCCACTCCTTATTCCATAGTCCATCGAATCCTTACCCAAAACTTGAAAACTTCACAACACAAAACTTAACAGAAAACTCATAAGCTCCGTTAGTATACGAAAACAAAAGACCACTTCAAGGTACCGTAATGAACTCATTCTTTATTTATATTGGCGTTAAACCTACTGTATTCCAACTTCTCTATGGTTTATAAACTATTTTACTAGCCATAGATTCATCAAAATAAGCAAACAACACATCGAAAACAGAATCTGTCAAAAACAGAACAGTCTGTAGTAATCTGCATCAAATGTATACTTCTGGAACTCATAAAATTCTCAAATAAATTGCTGGACCTGAGGAATTTATATATTAATCATCTGAAAAAATAATTAACTAAATAGCACTATCCAAATAAAAAAGGCAGCAATTCTCATGAGCGCTAAAGTTTCTGTTTTTGACAGCATGATCAACAAGACTTTCCCCAAGTCTTCCCAAAGGTTCTACTTGGCACAAACACTAATTAAACACATAAAACCACATCTAAACAGAGGCTAGATGAATTATTTATTACTAAACAGGAACAAAAAGCAAGGAACAAAAATAAAATTGGGTTGCCTCCCAACAAGCGCTATCGTTTAACGCCCCTAGCTAGGCATGATGATGTCAATGATGCTCACATAAAAGATAAGAATTGAAACATAAAGAGAGCATCATGAATAATATGACTAGCACATTTAAGTCTAACCCACTTCGTATGCATAGGGAATTTTTTAGCAAACAACTTATGGGAACAATAGTCAACTAGCATAGGAGGGCAAAACAAGCATAACTTCAATACTTTAAGCACATAGAGAGGAAACTTGATATTATTGCAATTCCTACAAGCATATATTCCTCCCTCATAATGATTTTCAGTAGCATCATGAATGAATTCAACAATATAACCAGCACCTAAAGAATTATTTTCATGATCTACAAGCATAGAAATTTTACTACTCTCCACATAAGCAAGATTCTTCTCATGAATAATAGTGGGAGCAAACTCAACAAAATAATTATCATGTGAGGCATAA
This sequence comes from Triticum urartu, assembly GCF_003073215.2. NCBI lineage: Eukaryota > Viridiplantae > Streptophyta > Magnoliopsida > Poales > Poaceae > Triticum > Triticum urartu. The sequence goes on from NC_053024.1 coordinate 479,149,361, forward strand.
TCCAATTGAAAACTAAAATCATGATGACAAGTTTCATGGATATCATTTTTCTTTATAGCATACAAGTCATCACGATAATCATCATAGATAGCAACTTTGTTCTCATAATCAATTGGAACCTCTTCCGAAATAGTGGATTCATCACAAAATAAAGTCATGACCTCTCCGAAACCACTTTCATCAATATAATCATCATAAATAGGAGGCATGCTTTCATCATAATAAATTTGCTCATCAAAACTTGGGGGACAAAAAATATCATCTTCATCAAACATAGCTTCCCCCAAGCTTGTGGCTTTGCCTATCATTAGCATCATGGATATTCAAGGAATTCATACTAACAACATTGCAATCATGCTCATCATTCAAATATTTAGTGCCAAACATTTTATAGATTTCTTCTTCTAGCACTTGAGCACAATTATCCTTTCCATCATACTCAGAAAGATATTAAAAAGGTGAAGCGTATGAGGCAAACTTAATTCCATTTTTTGTAATTTTCTTTTATAGACTAAACTAGTGATAAAACAAGAAACTAAAAGACTCGATTGCAAGATCTAAAGATATACCTTCAAGCACTAACCTCCCCGGCAACGGCGCCAGAAAATAGCTTGATGTCTACTACACAACCTTCTTCTTGTAGACGTTGTTGGGCCTCCAAGTGCAGAGGTTTGTAGGACAGTAGCAAATTTCCCTCAAGTGGATGACCTAAGGTTTATCAATCCGTAGGAGGCGTAGGATGAAGATGGTCTCTCTCAAGCAACCCTGCAATCAAATAACAAAGAGTCTCTTGTGTCCCCAACACACCCAATACAATGGTAAATTGTATAGGTGCACTAGTTCGGCGAAAAGATGGTGAAACAAGTGGTATATGGATAGTAGATAAAGGTATTTGTAATCTGAAATAATAAAAATAGCAAGGTAACAAGTGATAAAAGTGAGCGTAAACGGTATTGCAATGCTAGGAAACAAGGCCTATGGTTCATACTTTCGCTAGTGCAAGTCCCCTCAACAATACTAACATAATTGGATCATAAAACTATCCCTCAACATGCAACAAAGAGTCACTCCAAAGTCACTAATAGCGGAGAACGAACGAAGAGATTATGGTAGGGTACGAAACCACCTCAAAGTTATTCTTTCCAATCAATCAGTTGGGCTATTCCTATAAGTGTCACAAACAGCCCTAGAGTTCGTACTAGAATAACACCTTAAGATACAAATCAACCAAAACCCTAATGTCACCTAGATACTCCAATGTCACCTCAAGTACCCGTGGGTATGATTATACGATATGCATCACACAATCTCAGATTCATCTATTCAACCAACACAAAGGACCTCAAAGAGTGCCCCCAAAGTTCCTACCGGAGAATCACGACGAAAACGTGTGCCAACCCATATGCATAGGTTCATGGGCGGAACCCGCAAGTTGGTCACCAAAACATACATCAAGTGAATCACGTGATATCCCATTGTCACCACAGATATCCACGGCAAGACATACATCAAGTGTTCTCAAATCTTTAAAGACTCAGTCTGATAAGATAACTTCAAAGGGGAAACTCAATTCATTACAAGAGAGTAGAGGGGGAGAAAACATCATAGGATCCAACTATAATAGCAAAGCTCGCGATACATCAAGATCGTATCACCTCAAGAACACGAGAGAGAGAGAGAGAGAGATCAAACACATAGCTATTGGTACATACCCTCAGCCCCGAGGGAGAACTACTCCCTCCTCGTCATGAAGATGGCCACCGGAGAAGGATTACCCCCTCCGGCAGGGTGCCGGAATGGGTCTAGATTGGCTTTCGGTGGCTACGGAGGCTTCTGGCGGTGGAACTCCCGATCTATTGTGCTCCCTGATGTTTTTAGGGTATATGGAGATATATAGGCGGAAGAAGGACGTCAGGGGGCCCACGAGGGGCTCACGAGGGTGGAGGGCGCGCCCAGGGGGGTGTGCGCGCCCCCCTGCCTCGTGACCTCCTCGCAGATCCCCCATCATGCACTCCAAGTCTTCTGGGCTTCTTTCCTTCCAAAAATGAGTTCCGTGAAGTTTTGGTCAATTGGACTCTGTTTGATTTTCCTTTTCTTTGAAACCCTAAAACAGGTGTCGGTGTCAAAACTGGTGGATCTCGGGTAGGGGGTCCCGAACTGTGCGTCTAGGCCAGATGGTAACAGGAGGCAAGGGTAACGAAGTTTTACCCAGGTTCGGGCCCTCTTGATGGAGGTAAAACCCTACGTCCTGCTTGATTAATATTGAAGATATGGGTGTTACAAGAGTAGATCTACCACGAGATCAGAGAGGCTAAACCCTAGAAGCTAGCCTATGGTATGATTGTATGTTGTGATTGTTGTCCTACAGACTAAAACCCTTCGGTTTATATAGAAACCGGAGAGGGTTAGGGTTACACAAGGTCGGTTACAAAGGAGGAGATATCCATATACGTATTGCCTAGCTTGCTTTCCACGCCAAGTAGAGTCCCATCCAGACACGAGACGAAGTCTTCAATCTTGTATCTTCATAGTCTATCAATCCGGCCAATGGAGATAGTCCGGCTGTCCGGAGACCCCCTAATCCAGGACTCCCTCAGTAGCCCCCAAACTAGGCTTCAATGACGATGAGTCCGGCGCGCAGTTGTCTTCGGCATTGCAAGGCGGGTTCCTTCTCCAAATTCTGTGTACTTGTCGAAATAATGTCCGGTTCCTTATGATGGTTCGTACTCCTTGGCTTCTACGCCCAATAATGGCCACTTTCCACGTGTCGAGCGAATGTGAAGAGCCAATGTGTTTTCACATTTACCCCCTAGCTATGTAAATGAGCCGCCTATTTAAAAAGATGAGGATTCAGATCCAAATCACATCATCCTCCCTTGCCGAGTCTTCATCGGAGCGTGCCCGACAGAGATCCATTCCACCATGGCCGGTCGATGCAACTCCTCCTCTCGCACCCCTAGTTCCAAGCCTGGAGATTGGGAGAGATGTTCCATCCCGCACAGCAAATTGGTGATGCTTCGGTCCAAGGGATTTCTTCCCCCAGCGTACCTGGTCCCGGTTCGAGCCGGGCTTGCCACCTATAATGGCGGAGAGCAAGCGGAGAGCTGTCCCAATCCCTCCAAGGGAGAGCGGGTATGCCTTGTCCCTTATCTGGTAAGAGCGTTCGGATTCCAAATTCATCCGTTTCTCCGGGGGCTTCTGGAGTTCTATGGCCTCCAGCTGCACAACCTTACGCCTGCCCCCCTGCTGCATATCGCGGGATTCGTAGCCCTTTGCGAGTTATTTTTGGGCTGTGAGGCTCATTTCGCTTTGTGGAAGAAGTTGTTCTGCCTTGTGCCCCGTTCTAAGAAGGGATAAATATATCAAGTGGGCGGAGCCGAAGTGTGGCGTATTGCTGGGACCGGATACCTATCCGGGACCCCGAAGAAGACGTCCGAAGACTGGCCTTCAGAATGGTTTTATATAGAAGATGTCCCCCTTCCGGACCCTATTCGGATCGGCCTTCCTGAGTTTGACAACGCCCTTTTGAAGAAGCGCCAGAGCTGGCGTCCACGGAGCCCCCTGGAGGAAGACGACGGGGACATTCTTTATCTGATGAGCCGGATAAGCTCTTTAGCTCAATCCGGATTGACCATGATCGAGGTCATGGCTATATGCATTATGCGGGGGGTGCAGCCGCTCCAGTATAGAGGCCACCCCATGTGGGATTTCAACGGGGAGGGTGACGCCACCCGCCACGGCCGCAAAGGGCCAGGATCAGCTGCTGATCTAACAAAGATCTTGTCCACTTTGTACAAGGGAGAAGAGGAGGAATTCCTCCGTGTCAACCCGCAGGGCGGATTCTCTATGTACAATCCTCCGAGCTGGGTAAGCGGAGACTTTTTCTCGCCCATCCGTTTCGTATTCCCGTAGCTTTAAGTATTCATTCTGGCGATTTTATCGCAGGAGCTGCGCCAGACCGTAAAGGAGATAAACAGCCCTCCTCCACAGCTCAAGGACCCTAGACGGTCCCTTGACCCGGCCTCCCAGGAGGATCCGGACATATCCGTGGAGCTGATCGACGGGGTTTTTTTACCAAGGGAGTAATGACAACACCTTGGTGGCCATTATGGCCGATTACCCTGGGCTAGTTCCAACCTCACAGGTGACTGAGACCGAAATCCCAGCACTTAAAAAGGGATCCGTCCTTGTGCTCTTTTTTTCATTGCCGTATAACAGCCGTGTCTTGCAGGGGAGGTCTTCGGGGCAGAAGGTCGAGCCTGTGGCAACTAGCCAATAAGGGGCCGCTAGGCCAGGCAGGCTGAAAAGATCCGCAGTCCGGATTGAGGCACTGGCGCAGCGGTATGGCGCGCTGTCTTTATTGCAAGACATTATTTACAGAGGCATATTAACGCCCATGCCTTATTTTCAGGAAAAAGAGCGCTCGCCGGACTATACCTGGAGAGGCTACCAACCGCGCCTCCACAAGCCAGGCTCCAAGGCCGGACTCAGGAGTGGGAACGAGTACAAGGCATGCGTCGGGTGCTCCTCTGATAGAGGATACGGATAGACTGTCTGCCACCCCTTCTGAGGTGGAAAGTGCCATGAACCACAGGCGTCGCCGGACTATTCTTCGTGATGCTTGTTTTCCCCAAGAGGCATTGGATGCCTTCAACTCGGGAGATGCGCACCTCCGTGCCGCTCAAAATGGTCTAGCCAGAGCCACGAAGCAGTATGTAAAAGACATACGGGTGAGAAAATTTGATGATTATATATATCAGTAGCCCCTGAGACTTGAAACAGTTAGGATAACTAATTTAAGGATCATTTGTTATGTAGGTTCTTACAGAAAAGAATACTCAACTGTCCCAGGAGCTGGAAGAGTGCAAAGCCCAACTTCAGGCCGCACTATCCGCCGCAGGGGAGCCCAAAGAGACCCCCGCTGGTAGCATATCCGTCAAATGATAAGTATCATATTAGAGTGCGGCTTTATATGCAAATATGACGATAAAATTGCAGATGACGATGGAGTGAATCCGGATAAGCAACAGCTCATACGCCAGCTAAAGGCTGGTGAGAGCGTGCTAACGAGGGTGAGACAGGAGAAGAATGATCTCCAAGATGCCAACACCAAGCTGGGCGTGGAACTAAAAGATGTTCGTGCCCAACTGTCTGATTCTGTTAAGGAGAATCGGCGGCTTCGACGCGGCATATTTAGTAAGTGCTTGAGCAAACTTTGAAAAAGAGTTCGGCGAGGAAGCTGGCTGACAGAGTTAAGTCTGTAGGTATGCTAACAGGACGTCCTGCCGAGGAGATGCCTCGTTCAATGGGTGATCTTCTTCCCGAGCTCGCACAGTTGCACGAACGAGTTCGGCAGGTGATGCAAGGCGTCGCCCAAGCCTTGTGGTCGTCCGTCTCTATACCCGCAGGCCTTGGAGAGCTTTTAGAAAAGCTGAAGGGAGCACGGCGGCGCTTCCGATTATGGAAGGTATCGGCCTGCCGTCAGGGTGCCAGGGAAGCCTGGGCAATGGTGAAGACACGGTACACGAAGGCTGACCTGAACCACATGGCCGAAGTCGGACCTGTGGGGCCTGATGGCAAGGAGATCCCTGTGAGTTTAGTGTACGGCCAAGTAGAATTGGCCGCAAAGTATTCCCAACGGGACTGTAGACTAGACAGCCTATTGGATGGCATTGAAGAGGAATTCAACCAGTCAAATTGACTATGTAATTTTAAAGTGACATGTATGATGCCTTCTAGCTGGATTGTAGATCGTTTGTCGTGGCGGACCTTTTCGCTTCAACCTCGGGACCCGACAGTCCGGAGTGTATCCGAATACCCTCGCGGTTATGTAAGAACCGGGGCATGCGTGGAGACCAGGCGTAGGGGTCATTAGTGCTTTATCAGACAAGTGCCCAACTAGTTATGTTATATTACATGGGTAGTAAGAAACATCTTCCAGAGAGAATAGTTCCGTTAAGGGTTCCTTTCCCTGGGTAGGCATGCCCTAAAGTGCATGTCCGGCCTGCGACAAGAAGCGCAGAAAAAACATCTAGGGGCAGATATGGATAATAAATAAAAGTCATCTTTTGTTCACCGACCGAATATTCTCTTAAGAATGCTAGCTTTCGGCTTCACCCAGTCTGACGTACACGTCCGGCTGACCCGGCGGTAACAATCGCAGAGGTGCTCCCCTTATGCCCTAGCCGAATTAACGGGAATGTAGGGCATAAATACAAGAGCCAGGCAACCCAGCTTGGCCAAAACTTAAGTCATATTGATGCATATAATGGTGAAAAAAGGTACATGCGGAAGTATAACGCATGTGTTGGGCGTGATGCCCAGGTAAATAATTTAAGCTTCTGTGAAAGACGCCCCCAGGTGTAGAGAGTGCGGCTAGCACATCTGTTATGTACAAGTGAGGCACAAGGTGACCCTTGAAGGCCTAGAGGGATAAAAGAAAGAAAGGGAAACAAGACAGATGACGCATATGCAGAAAATGGACAAAGGGAGGGGACTAACATAAAGTCCGGTGCTAGGCGTAGAATCTTCGGAGCCTGGCTGCGTTCCATGGGTTCGGCTCGAGTCGACTAGTCGATGCATCCCGCAGTCGGTACGCTCAGCCAGTCAGAACTTGGTCGATGATGAAGGGACCTTCCCATTTGGGCTCTAGCTTGTTCCTTTTCTTATCCGGCAGCCGGAGAACTAGTTCGCCAATGTTATAAGTTTTGGCTCGTACTTTTCTGCTTTGGTACCTACGAGCCTATTGCTGGTAAAATGCGGAACGGGCTTTGGCTACGTTGTGCTCTTCCTCCAAGGTGTCCAGACTGTCCTGCCGATCGAGCTCGGCTTCTCTTTCTTCGTACATGCGCACTCGAGGTGAGTCATGAATTATGTCACAGGGCAGGACTGCTTCTGCGTCATACACCATGAAAAATGGTGTGTATCTGGTACTACGATTCGACGTGGTCCGCAGCCCCCAGAGTACGGAGTCGAGCTCCTCTACCCAGTGCGTGTCAGACTCTGTTAAGGAGCGCACCAGTCTGGGTTTAATGCCGCTCATTATAAGACCATTTTCTCGTTCGACTTGACCGTTGGTTTGTGGGTGGTAGACTGAAGCATAATCGAGCTTGATGCCCATTTTACTACACCAGAGTTTTACCTCGTCGGCCGTGAAGTTCGTGCCGTTATTAGTGATGATGTTGTGGGGGACGCCGTAGCGATGTACAACCCCGGATATGAAATCTATCACCAGTCCGGATTCGGCTGTTTTAACTGGTTTGGCCTCTATCCATTTGGTGAATTTATCCACCATGACCAATAAGTATTTTTTCTTGTGGGTTCCACCTTTAAGGGGTCCAACCAAGTCAAGCCCCCAGACCGCAAAGGGCCATGTAATGGGGATTGTTCGGGGGGCGGTGGGTGGCATATGGCTTTGATTTGCAAAGAGCTGGCAACCGGCGCAACGCTGTACTAAGTCCTGTGCGTCTGCCTGGGCCGTTGGCTAATAGAATCCTGTACAGAAGGCCTTGCTCACAAGAGCCCGGGCTGCGGCGTGATGACCGCCGAGTCCGGCATGAATTTCTGCCAAAAGGTTCCGTCCTTCCTCTTCGAAGATGCACCGTTGAAGGACTCCGGTAGCGCTTTTTTGTACAATTCTCCCTCGTGGACCCTGTAGGCCTTTGATCGCCGCACTATGCAGCGTGCCTCATTTTGGTCCTCCGGGAGTTCCTGTCTAGTTAAGTAGGCCAGGAATGGTTCTGTCCACGGGACAATAATGGCCATTATTTCGTGGGTTGATTGTGTTATTTCGGTGGCGGAGCCTCCGATTGTGTCAGAGAGTTTGGTATCGGGTATTTTGGCCAGGTCCGGACTGTTGTTACCGGTGTCCCCTTCCCATGCTACGGATGGCTTGAAAAGCCTTTCCAGAAAAATGTTGGGAGGGACCACGTCACGTTTGGCGCCAATGCGGGCGAGGATATCCGCCGCCTGATTGTTTTCCCGGGCCACATGGTGAAATTCGAGCCCTTCGAACCGAGCTGACATTTTTAGGACGGCATTGCGATAAGCGGCCATTTTTAGATCCCTGGCATCAAAGTCTCCATTTATTTGGGATATCGCGAGGTTTGAATCCCCGCGCACCTCTAGGCGTTGAATGCCCATGGATACTGCCATCCGGAGACCATGTAGAAGGGCCTCATATTCGGCTGCGTTGTTGGAGTCCGTATACATTATCTGCAGTACGTATTGAATGGTGTCTCCTGTTGGGGATGTCAAAATGACGCCAGCCCCCAGACCAGCCAACATTTTGGAGCCGTCGAAGTGCATGATCCAGTTTGAATATGTGCCGTACTCTTTAGGGAGTTCGGCTTCCGTCCATTCAGCGGCGAAGTCAGCCAAAACTTGCGTTTAATAGCTCTTCGTGGCTTGTAAGTAATGTCGAACGGGAGGAGCTCAATGGCCCATTTGGCAATCCGGCCCGTCACGTCGCGGTTGTTTATAATATCGTTAAGTGGTACTTCCGAGGCTACCGTTATCGAGCACTCTTGACAGTAGTGTCGCAGCTTCCGCGATGCCATGAATACCGCGTACGCTATCTTTTGATAATGCGGGTACCGTGATTTGCATGGAGTAAGGACAGTGGACACGTAGTAAACCGGCTTTTGAAGGGGAAATTTGTGTCCGTCCACTTCTCGCTCGACGACAAGCACTGCGCTTACTACTTGATGAGTTGCCGCAATGTATAATAGCATTGGTTCGCCAATGTTTGGCGCGACCAGGACTGGGTTTTTTTGCCAATATGGCCTTTATTTCGTTGAGTCCGGCCGTGGCGGCGTCCGTCCACTCGAAGTGTTCGGTGCGCCGGAGGAGGCGATAAAGGGGTAATGCCTTTTCTCCCAGGCGGGAGATAAAGCGGCTTAAAGCCGCCACGCATCCAGTTAATTTTTGTATTTGTTTGAGGTCTGTTGGGGTAGCCAACTGTGACAACGCTCGAATTTTGGCCGGATTGGCTTCAATACCTCTACTGGAGACAATGAATCCCAGGAGCTTTCCTGCTGGTACGCCGAAAACACATTTTTCCGGATTGAGCTTGATGTCATATGTTCGGAGGTTGTTGAATGTGAGCCTCAAGTCGTCTACTAGAGTTTCGACATGCTTGGTTTTAAAGACCATGTCATCCACGTATGCCTCCACTGTTTTGCCGATCTGGTTTGCCAGGCATGTCTGAATCATGCGCTGATATGTTGCACCGGCTTTTTTAGCCCGAAGGGCATTGTGTTGAAGCAGAATGGGCCGTATGGTGTGATGAATGCCGTTGCGGCTTGGTCTGGCTCTGCCATTTTGATTTGATGGTAGCCGGAGTATGCGTCGAGGAAACACAATGAGTCGTGTCCTGCGGTAGTATCAATGATTTGATCGATGCGGGGGAGGGGGAAGGGATCCTTTGGGCAGACCTTGTTAAGGTCCTTAAAATCGACGCACAAGCGCCAGGATTTGTCCTTCTTAGGTACCATCACCAGGTTTGCTAGCCAGTCCGGATGTTTTATGTCTCTGATGAATCCGGCCTCCAATCTATCTATCTATCTATCTATATCTATATCTATCTATCTATCTATATCTATCTATCTATCTATCTATACCTATACTAATTTGTGACTTCCTATAAATTCCCGTGTTAATCAGAATTTACGAGCCGTACATCTGAGGTGGGACCGAGTTATTATGGTTGTAGATTAAGTTTCATAAAAAAACTTTCAACCAGATTAGTTTCGTTGAAACAAAGAAAACTATAAAGCGTATCATCTTTGAAGCCCAAAAAGAGGCCCATAACTCTCACGGTAGTGGTCTCTCAATCTCTCACATCTCTCTTCCTCTCTCATATCTTACTCCTCCTCCCCTAAAAAAATATATATATCTTTCTCCTCCAAAACAGATCAGGCCTCAATCTCCTTCCATCCTTCGGTTCGCCGCCCTTCCCAACTGCAACATCATCCAGCTTCCCTGTCGTCGCTCTTCCTTGCCGCATCTTTATCCACGTTGGAATCGATCTGAAAAAACAAGGAACGATTCAATCCATCCTCTATTGCTGCTAGGTATTCATCACATTGGAATCCATCTGAAAAAACTAGGTATGTCCAACTATACTGCTGCTAGGTATGATCCAATCCATCATCCGCTGCTGCTTGGGATGCAGCTTTCAACTTCTGGCCACGCAGTAATCTAACATGTATGCGTCTGGGTCCGGGCTGAGCATCCCGTCTCTCTGCTCTGGGTCCCATGTCCACGCCTTCTCATGTATGCGTTCGTGCTATGTGGTATACCCGCCGATGAATCTGTCCATTGTGGTTGATGCAGCGGAGGAGGTGTACCATGTACAATGACTGTTTGAAGCAGATCGGATGGTAGTCTCTGTCAACCAGGCTGCCTAGCAAACAAGGATGGAGGTTTGGTAGCAAAGTTGTTTACTTGCTCGACACCATTCAATTTTTTTCACCTTTCACCTCTGCATCTTGAAGAATTTTCTAATTTGGATAATTTCTACTCATATAATTTATCTCTAATACACTGTCCAGATGGTTGATGCGAGCTCTGCAATTTTGTAAGGAAGATTTGTGGTAAGTGCATTCTAAGTAAACTGGGATGGGCTAATATTTGTTTATCACTTTATTAGACAAAAGGCCCCATGCACATAGTGGGCAGTCATGTACAACTGATATCGTTGATGTTTGATAACAGCTGGTTCAAGGTATGTGGCCTTTTGCATTTTTTTCAGACCTATCTATTCTCTGAGTTCTGCTGAGCCAGTAAAGACAATAGATCGAGATATTTCGGTCCATATAGATGGGTTGTTACTTGAGCACTAAGCATTAAACATATTCCAGTTTCCAATCCATTACATTTAGATTAGTTATTTATTGAGTTACTAGAAACTGTTTAGGCTTCCAATTTATACTCAGTTATGTTGTGATGGGATGTGCACGTGAATTGACATAGCAAACCACTTATTTTGATATGCCTAAAGCATGTACATTTACTTTCCTATTAGGAAAAATTCAATCATCAATTTACTGGGTCAAAGAAACCATTCGATATATCAGTTTTTGTTGGTATTGAAGGTAAATTATACAAAGCGATCCCAGCTTATTATATTTTGGTATACTGTAGATATGGTGTGTGTAGTTTTTTTTTTGTTAAATCTTCCACCAGAAATGTTATTTCAGAAGGTTGGTGCTGACACCCAATAAGATCCTCCTAGATCTGCCCTCTGTCTAGCACATTATTCAGTGGATATGACGGGCAACCTTCAGTTTCAGGGAGAGTACATTTTGGCATGCTGCTATTCTTATGAAGAGTAATCTCCCCTTGCACCTAACTTACATAGAATTGTTGGATCATCACAAGGTTTCCTTTATGAGTAGGGACATAACTTTTATTACCATAAATTCATCTACAATCATGCATCGATCCATTGATACACATATTAGATGGAAAAACTGTTATAGGCTCACTATGTATGTGAACAAATCTGGAGCCTATGGAGTATTGAATGGTAAAGAGGGATTTATCGTTTCACTTTACTTCACACAATAATCCTTTGTCCCTGCATTCTTATTATTGTGAAAGGAGGCTGCTTTAGCTTTTAGTCAGTGTCTAATTAAACTATATTCCAATACCCGATGAAAATGCTAATTCAGCTACTTTTGTGTGTGCTTCATGCTGGTATTTGTACCCAGAAAACAACCTATGACTGAACAATATATATTTTATGCTTTATCTCGATAGTACTCAGTGATACAAATATGGAATTGATGGATAAGTATAATTGATGGATGCATAGTTAGATACTTGATGATGAATAGATTGAATAAATAGATGCATACATGGATGATTGGATTCCCGGTGGAGAAGTCACATATGCCTCCCTGTGTCATCTCGCACAAACTCTTGACGTTCTCAGGTGAGCTCCCTGATATGACTAATGCAGTTTGTTTAGATTTAATATAACATGCTACCACATGTTGTTTCTAGCGAGTTGATTTCCTTTGTTTGTAGTGAATTAGGCATCTGCTCAAGTCTTGGAGATGACTCTAGCACTAAAGTACGTAATGCAAAGTATTAGGAAATACAGTAGCTTCTAAGATATTCACCATGATGCCAATTTCGTCCTTTGATCTTCTCTGTCAGTGAACTGATCGCCACTTGCAGGAAAAGGTGTCGACCGACAGGGGTAATAGTGCGTCAATGAAGGTCAGAACAGGTCTAGAACATGATTAGCGGACTTACAGGTTCGCACAGTTTGATCCTATCAGTATGATCGTACACCTGAATTGAGTGTTATTTGACATCGTATGACATCGTATTTTCCACCTTCATTGACGCACCTTCAGTATGATCATACTAATTCCACCTTCAGTATTATCGTATTTTTCTATAAGATATGGCCATACGATGCCAAATAACAATCAATTTTCCCATGTATGTTAGATGAAACGCACAAGGAAAAGAAGTCATGGACTCACTTGCAGGTGCCTAATGTGTTCTTTTGTTAAGTAGCAATGCATGCTTCAGCTTATAAACTATTCAGTGAATTTGATGGTCTTATCTCATATGTTTAGTTGTTCTACAATGTCCATGTTGACATCAAGGACCACACCCTCCTGTTCTTATAGGAAAAACTTCTTGCTAACATTCCGAGACATGACTGTATTTAGTCTTTCTTCAGATACGCTTGAGTTGATACCTTTTCTGTCCTCCTAATTCTGTTTCCTCACCTGAATCGAATGTAAGTTGGCTATGCCTAGCCATGGGGTACAGATTACCTTTTCTGTTCTCCATAATTACTGTTGAATAAATTGGCTGGTCAGTGCAATGGCAGTGCCAGGAAACATCAGCACCGCAATGCAAATCTTGAAAAAACAAATGGTGCGCATGCGAATGGTGGTAGGACACAAATGTGGACCATACAGGTTGAAAACAAGAGAGATACCAATATACTATGTCATTGGTCGTATTTTTCTATGAGAAAGTCATTGGTCGTACTAGGATAGGACAATAGGTGTAGCACCACTTAACTAGAGTAGCAG